>NW_027202577.1:70000-201397 GCF_024711535.1 Dipodomys merriami | reverse complement strand
TAAAGCTGAATAAACTTGAGAGCTAAAGTCACATGCTTAGTAATAGAATCATATATAGAAC
The DNA here is from genome assembly GCF_024711535.1 of Dipodomys merriami. Lineage (NCBI taxonomy): Eukaryota > Metazoa > Chordata > Mammalia > Rodentia > Heteromyidae > Dipodomys > Dipodomys merriami. The sequence continues at coordinate 201,336 of NW_027202577.1, read as the reverse complement.
AACCTATATAAGTAGATACATGTAGCTTATTAGTAGGCAGAATGATTTATTTTGTTTTCAGATATGTAAGAAAGTCCATAAGGAAGATAGAGCAGAAAAATAATCTATTATTTAACTGTAGGCAGAAGCAAAAGCAATATTCAAATCAGAGGGATAGGTTCTAAAACTATCTGCTATTAGACATTTATCCATGGAATGGTATGATAATATGGCGATTTTTTGGGTCAGTTGTGGGGCCTGAATTCTGGGCCTGTCAAGGTCCCTCAGCTATTCAGCTCAAGGCTAACACTCTGGGAGCCCTGAGTCCTAATAGCCTGCAAGTCTTAACACTGTACTTCCTTAGTGATGGGATAGGAATTTCAGCCTTACTGGACTTAGCATTGATTTCTATGTCTTTTCCTAGAACCTGGCCAAAATTATGATACATAGTTACGGAATTAAAATGTAATGCCGGAGGGGGGACCAAGATGGCGACGGGGCAGTAGGGAAACGCCACAGCTCTCTCCAACCAAAAAGAGAGTTCGAGTTCCAACGCTTAATCTCCCCAAGAGACCTACAACAACAAAAAGACGAACACTCAGAGAAAAACCAGAGGCGGAGAATAACAAAAAAAGAAAGAGAGAAAAAGAAGAATTTCAAAACAGAGAAAAGCGAAGACCCCTCCCCCAACCTTTACTGGCCGCGCGGCAGTGCGCCAAGCCGCCGGCCAGCCGGCCCCGGCGGGGGCTGGGGGGCCCCAGAGACACATCAGAGACACAGGGGGCCGCTTTCAGAACATCAGGTACTGGTTTGCAGAACAGCAGATCGCCAGGAACAGAGAAACCTACCAGCCGGGAGTCTCCACGAGGATCCCACCCCCACCCCTCACTCTCCACCTGAGCAGAGAGGCTCCATCCCGCCAAAGCCGCTCGGCATCAGCAGAGTGACAAAAGGACCTGTCGGCAGACCACCCGGCCCGCCTGATCGCGATCGCAAAGATCCAGCACTCTCCACCCAAGCAGAGAGGTTCCATCCTGCCAAAGCCGCTCGGTGCCAGCAGTGCGACAAAGGGTCCTGTCTGCAAACCACCCGCCCGCCCGATCACGATCGCAACGACCCGGCGGGGTCACTCGGGCCCCAGAGGTACCGAGAAGAAGCTGCCTGAGCGTGGACACTCTTGACCTGACAGCTTCGACAGAGGCAGAGACAGAAAAGAATCACACAGAGCCACCACCGCCCAACCCAGCCCGGATTGCAACAACAACTGACGACCTACACCACACAGAAACAACCAGCTCCAGGGTGAGTACCCCACAGGGGAAGTGTATCCCTCAAGGGAGACCAGAGCTGGAGGGAATCCCCAGACCCTGACCTAGACTCCCTACCCCAGCACCCGGACCACAGGACCCACTAAAACTGGGAACTGTTTGAGAGCTCCACCAGCCCGTGGAGCACACTCAGCTGGCCAGGCTAGAGCAAGAGCACCCCTGGAAGGGAGCTTAAATGCCCAAGCCAGGAACAGCGCCCCTGGGTCAAGACTACCAACAGTAGAAGAAATTTGAACTGTGTCCCCCAGGCTGTATAACCTAGGTGGTATACACATCAGCACAGGCCTAACGAGTGCGCTCCAGGCTGCATAACCTAGGTGCTATACACATCAGCACAGGCCTAACAAGCGCGCTCCAGGCTGGGGCCGGAACCAGGCCCGGGGATCCGGCGCCTGAACAACACAACCAACTCCTCCCAATTGAAGTAAAAAGCTGAGCATACGCCTCAACAGAGGGGAGAAAACCAGGAAACAACACTCCCCCAGGAAGCACGCCTGTGACAACAAAAGACCTGGAGGCCCAGGACAAGAGAAGCCCAAACCCCACCAAAACTCCACCCATATACCCTAGACTGGGAATTGGGCAACACAGGCTGCCAGCACCTGATAGTAAGCAGGAGCTCAGACTGTTAAGGCGGTTCAGCAATAGAGTGATAGTCTTGGATGTATGAGGCCCTGGATCTGATTCCTCAGCATCACAAAAGCAAAAAGGGTCAGAAGTGGTGCTGTGGCTCAAACGGTAGGGTGCCAGCCTTGAGCTGAAAAGCTGAGGGACAGCACCCAAACCTAGAGTTCAAGCCCACAACCAGCCCAAAACAAATAAACAAAAACACATCAGGAGCCCATAGCAGACTCCAGCATTTGGGAGAGTGCATCCAGAGCATCTGTTCTTCACAAGAGCACCCGTAGGAGCAAACACAAGCAGTCTAGGCTGCTCAACCCTTCCAAAGGCGGGAACTGCCAGCAATCTACAGCAGAGAGCTGAGAATCCTAAGTCAGAATAGCAGCTGGAAATAGGCTCCCAACAGAACCCAGATCAGGCACAGACTCTCTCTACCAATACAGAATCAGCAACCAAGCAAAGACAGACACACCAAAACAAAATTGAAGAGCAGTCTCCTGAACCTCCATGCGAAAATCACAGAGAAAAATCACAAGGTTTACTACCACCCAGGACAGCAAGCCCACCTCAAAAGCCAGCAGCCACACAGGGGAGAGCCCCAGTGGGAGCAAAGCAGGAATGGAAGACAAAGGCTACTTCCAAGGGTTGCTGGAGGCAATGACTCAAGAAATAAAGCGAGAAATTGATCAGAAATTGAAAGAGCACAAGGATGAACTATCCAAAGAGATACAGGGTATCAAACAAGAGATGCATGCAAAAATAGAAGCTGCACAAACCTCAGTAAGAAGTGAGATAAACGCCAAATTAGAGGTAATGCATACCTCATTGAGAGGTGAGATCAGTACTCTGAGAACCAACATTGAATCCATAAAGGGATCCATTTCCTCCATGCAAACCACAATAGAAGCCACTGTCAACAGAGTGAATGAAATGGAAGGTAGGGTGTCAGATACAGAAGACAGAATACACCAACTGGACCAAAAAGTGACAGATATGGAAAAATCACTCAAATTAAACCAAAGGGATATTCAAGAGCAAGCAGATAATGCTAAAAAATTTAACCTTCACATAATTGGAGTGGACGAAGGTGAGGAATTCCAGAGCAAGGGAATGCAACACCTATTTAACAATATAATCAATGAAAATTTTCCCCACCTCAAAAACGACCATTTTAACTACATCACAAAAGCTTATCGAACACCCAACAAGCAAGACCCCAGGAGAAACACTTCTAGACACATTATAGTAAAAATGATAGATCTGAATAATAAGGAAACAATCCTGCATGCAGCAAAAATGAAGAAGGAGCTATACTACAATGGGAAAAAAATAAGAATTACTGCAGATCTCTCCACACAAACAATGAATGCAAGAAAAGCCTGGGAAAGCACCATACGAGCCCTGAGAGCCAATAACTGCCAACCCAGACTGATCTACCCGGCAAAGCTAGCATTCACATTTGATGGAGAACTGAAAACTTTTAATAGCAAAGAAAAACTAAATGAATACATAAACATTAAGCCAGCATTACAAAGAATTCTAAGAGGGGGGACACAACCTGAAGAAAGCAGCCAGGAACTGGGGCCTGCCCCAAACAGGCGTTACTCAAAGTCTAACTGAGCAAGCACAGGAGGAAAGGAAAAAAGAAAAACTTAGGAAAACAGAATGGCAGGGACAACAATGCATCTCTCTATACTTTCTCTTAATATAAATGGGCTGAATTCACCAATTAAAAGAAAACGAACTGAGGACTGGATAAGAAAACAAGACCCATCCATCTGTTGCCTTCAGGAGACCCACCTCTCAGCCAAACATACAAACAAACTCAGAGTGAAGGGGTGGAAAAGGATCTACCAATCAAACGCCCCCAGTAAGAAAGCAGGTGTAGCTATCCTGATATCTGACAAAATAAACTTTTCATTAAAATCAGTACAGAAAGACAAGGATGGACACTACATATTAATAAAGGGAACAATCCAAGAGGAGGATATAACCATCATCAACTTATATGCCCCAAATATTGGTGCACCCAGATATGTCAAACAAATGCTCTCAAACTTACAGAATAAAATAGATCCCAATACGATAATACTAGGAGACTTTAACACACCACTCTCACCAAAGGACAGGTCTACCAACCAGAGGATTGGCAAAGAAGCTACCGAATTAAGAGAGGCCATACTTCAAGCGGAATTAACTGACATCTACCGAGTATTTCACCCTAAAACAACACAGTACACATTCTTCTCAGCAGCTCACGGAACTTTCTCCAAAATAGACCATATCATAGTTCATGCAAGGAACTTAAGCAAATACAAAGGGATCGACATAATCCCCTGTATCCTATCTGACCACAGTGGAATCAAGCTAGCTCTCAATAACAAAGCATACCGCAGAAATTTCTCCAATACATGGAAATTGAACAGCACACTCCTTAACAATGCCTGGATAACAGAAGAGATCAGAGAAGAAATAAAGCATTTCCTACAATTCAATGAAAATGAAAACACCTCACAAAGAAACTTGTGGGACACAGCAAAAGCAGTCCTGAGGGGCAAATTTATTGCCCTCAGTGCCCACATCAAGAGAATGGAGACAGACCAAGTAAATAATCTCATGTTGCAATTAAAACAGCTAGAAAAACAGGAAAAAATGGGACCTAAAGCTACTAGAAGAAGCCAGATAACCAAATTAAAAGCAGAGATTAACCAATTAGAAAATCAGAAAACCATAACCAAAATAAACCAAACAAAAAGCTGGTTCTTTGAAAAAATAAACAAAATTGATGGCCCATTGGCTAGATTAATTAAAAAAAGAAGAGAGGAAACCCATATTAATAGGATTAGGGATGCCACGGGAAACATCACCACACGTACCCAAGATATCCAAACAATTCTAACAGACTACTTTCAAAAGCTATACTCTCTAAAGGAAGAAAATCGGGCAGAAATGGATGCATTTTTAGAGAAATACAAGTTGCCCAAACTGAGCAAAGAAGAAGTTAACCAATTAAATAAGCCAATATCCTATAATGAGATACAGGAAGCTATCAAAAGTCTTCCAACAAAAAAAAGCCCAGGACCCGATGGATTCACAGCAGAATTCTATAAGACCTTTAAACAAGAACTAATACCCATACTCCTCAAGCTCTTCAGAGAAACAGAGAAGGAAGGAGCTATCCCAAACTCATTCTACGAAGCCAATATCACACTCATCCCCAAACCAGGCAAAGACCCAACCAAAAAGGAGAATTACAGGCCAATCTCCTTGATGAACACAGATGCAAAGATCCTTAACAAGATTCTAGCTAACAGAATCCAGAAACACATAAAAAAAATAATTCATTATGACCAGGTAGGCTTCATCCCAGAGACACAGGGATGGTTTAACATACGTAAGTCAATAAATGTAATCCAACATATCAACAGAGCCAAGGTCAAGAATCACATGATTATCGCTACAGATGCAGAAAAGGCCTTTGACAAAATTCAACATTCATTCATGCTAAAAGCTCTGGAGAAAATAGGAATAGAAGGAACATTTCTAAAAACAATAAAAGCCATTTATGACAGACCAATAGCCAATATTATACTTAATGGGGAAAAGCTGCAACCAATTCTCCTAAAATCAGGAACAAGGCAAGGATGCCCACTGTCTCCACTCCTCTTCAATATAGTCCTAGAACCCTTAGCCAGGGCAATAAGGCAAGAAAAAGACATTAAAGGGATCTGCATAGGGAAAGAAGAAGTTAAACTATCCCTTTTTGCAGACGACATGATACTATACCTCCACGATCCCAAAAACTCCATCCCCAAACTCTTAGAAATCATAAATCACTTCAGCAAAATAGCAGGATACAAAATAAACCCACAAAAATCAGTTGCCTTCCTATACACTGATAATGTACAGGAAGAGAGGGAAATAAAGGGAGCAACCCCATTCACAATAACCTCCCGAAAAATAAAATATTTAGGAATTAACCTAACCAAAGATGTAAAAGAACTATTTAATGAGAACTATAAAAAGTTAAAGAAAGAAATTGCAGAAGACACTAGGAAATGGAAAGACCTCCCATGCTCCTGGATAGGCCGACTTAATATAGTAAAGATGGTAATACTTCCAAAACTAATATACAAATTCAACGCAATTCCTATTAAAATCCCAATGACGTACATCACTGAAATACAGAAAACAGTCCAAAAATTCATATGGAACAACAAAAGACCTAGAATAGCCAAAACAATTCTAGGGGATAAAGACAATATGGGAGGGCTATCCATGCCGAACTTCAAACTCTACTACAGAGCTATAATAACAAAGACAGCATGGTACTGGCACAAAAACAGACCCGAAGACCAATGGAACAGAATAGAAGATCCAGAAATAAACCCACAGGCCTACAGCCAGCTGATATTCGACAAAGGAGCCAAAGACATACAATGGAAGAAACACAGCCTCTTCAACCGCTGGTGCTGGGAAAACTGGGCAGCCACATGCAGAAAACTAAAAGTGGACCCCAACCTATCACCATGCACCAACATTAACTCAAAATGGATTAAAGACCTTAACATTAAACCTGAATCTCTGAAACTACTGCAGGACAGAGTAGGAGAGACACTTGAACTAATAGGCACAGGAAGGAACTTCCTGAACAGAGTCCCAGGGTCACAACAAATTGGAGAGAGACTCGACAAATGGGACTACCTTAAAATAAAAAGCTTCTGCACAGATAAAGCTATCGCAACCAAGCTAGAAAGACAACCAACTAATTGGGAAAAAAATATTTACCAGCAATATATCAGACAAGGGGTTAACATTCTGTATATACAGGGAACTCAAGAAACTAATCCCTCCCAACCCTAACAAACCAATTACTAAATGGGCAAGGGAACTAAAGAGGGACTTCTCAAATGAAGAAATAAAAATGGCAAAGAAACACATGAGGAAATGTTCATCATCCCTGGTGGTGAAGGAAATGCAAATAAAGACAACCCTGAGATACCACCTTACCCCAGTCAGAATGTCCCACATCCACAAATCAGCCAACGACAAATGCTGGAGGGGATGTGGAGAACGAGGAACGCTATTACACTGCTGGTGGGAATGTACACTCATACAACCACTTTGGAAAGCAGTCTGGAGGGTCCTTAGAAAGCTAAAGATTGACCTCCCTTACGACCCAGTCATACCACTTCTAGGCATCTACCCTGAACAACAGGAACCAATATACAAGGACACGTGCACCTCCATGTTTATTGCAGCACTGTTCGCAATAGCTAGGATATGGAAACAACCTAGATGCCCCACCACAGATGAATGGATCCAAAAATTGTGGTATCTATACACAATGGAATATTATGCAGCCATTAGAAATGACAAAATAATGGCATTTGCAGGGAAATGGATGGAGCTAGAAGGAATCATGTTGAGCGAGGTAAGCCAAGAACGAAGAGACAAACAGTACATGGTCTCCCTGATAAGTGGATGATGAATCCAAAATGTTAGGTGATATGACAAAACTAACAGGACTTAAGAAACAAAGAACTCCCACTCATCTGGTTGAACCACTACTAAATATCCCCATGCTGCTGATCACATATATGGTATATAACATATGAGCACCGTTATATATTACAGACTGTGATAGACAATTTGCTCCAGGAAAGTTAGAATGAACTTGTGACTTTAAATGAGCATCATTATTCCACAATACTGTGAATTTCTGGAAATTAAGTAATCACTTAATCACAATCAAAAAAAAAAAAAGAACCTTGGGGAAGGGAGGGAGGGAGGGGATGGTAGGGGGAAAACAATGGAGGGGGTAACAATGTTCAAGAGGAAGTGGAAGTGTACTCATTACCTCACTCATGTAACTGTAACCCTCTGTATAGTATCTTTACAATAAAAAAAAATACAAAAAAAAAAAAGAACTTACATAATATTAAAAAAATAAATAAATAAAATAAAATAAAATGTAATGCCATCTTAAGAAAGTCATTTAGGGCTCTGGGAATGTGACTTCATGGTACAGTGATTGCCTAGCATGCATGAAACTCTAGGTTAAATTCTTCAATACCACATAAACAGAAAAAGAAACACTGGAAGTGCTGCTGTGCCTCAAGTAGTAGAGTGCTAGCCTTGAGCAAAAAAAAAAAATGTCAGGATAATTCCCTAGCCCCAGGGACTAGTTTAAGCCCCAGGACTGGCAAAAATAAATAAATAAATAAATAAATAAATAAATAAATAAATAAATAAATAGATAAATAAATAAATAGATAAATAAAACAAAGACAACATTTAGTTAGTAAATGCAAAATAAATAACCCATACTGGGAATATATAATTGCTCCTTTCATACTGATACCTGACAATAGTCTCTAATTCATGTACTTTACCTATATTAGGATACTGTGTTAAAAAAAAAAAAAGATTTTTTCATTAGGTCACAGCAATTAATGCCAGGAATGTGGTTCGATATCAGGTGAAGATTAATTCTGGAAATTCAAAGATTCCAGGCTTTGAGTGATCACTGCTAATCACAATCAAAAGGGTAGTCTAAGTGAGATTTGGAAATCTTTTTGGTCAGTCATGGCACCAAAAAGGCAAAGGCTAATTAGCAGTTGTGACAGAAGAGAACGAATGACTCCAGATGGAAGGAATAAATGATAGTAATTAAGGTATACCAGAAACTGTTCTAAGGAACTATTTTTGGTTATTGAAGAACTAATTATCAACTAGGCTTATTCCTCATTGCCTTTAACATTCTAAATCTCTTAGGCTAATTCTTAATCTCTGTATGATATATGTCTCTCCTTCTATATTGTTCTTTCATGTAATCACTATTAAAGGGATCAGATCCAATGAAGAATGAATCAGAGACCCTGCAGGTGCATCTGAAAATGTTCATATCCTGTGTCAAATGTTAGAACATCTTTGAATCTAGTACATAAACAGTCTGAGCAGTCAGTCTAGTGGATATCATTGGAGAAATTCAGGTCACATTTTTTCCAGCAAATCTTATCCCTTATAATAAATGACAGCCTCCTGTGTCAGCCTCCTATTAATATGACAAAGTACTTTATAAAATCAACTTAAAAGAAGAAAATATTAATCTTGGCTTCTGATTTTATACATTTCAGTTTATGTTTCTTATCCTCATTGCTTTGGATTGGTGGTGGCACTGTACCCCATGTCAGGAACATTAGATGGAGCATGTGTTCATAGAAGCCAGCAAGTAAAGAAGAGGAGGAATAGGAGTGGGGGAGGAAGAAAGAGGAGGAGGGGGAGAGGGAGAGGAAGAGTGAGAGGGAGAAGAAAAAATAGACGGAGACAGAGAAGAAAAAGAAGGAAGAGGAGGAAAGGACTTTGATCTTAATGTCCTCTTTGATCACAATTTCTCAGTGACCAAATCTCTGTGCCCACTTGAAAAGATTCACTACCTCTTTATGGCAACATAGTGAAAGCTAATTATTAATCCCAATACTTTATGATTTCAGATTTAATTTCTAGAGTGGTGGGTAAATATTTCTATACAATTGTGATAACTTCTGTTCCTAAATATTTACTTGAATTAATCAGAGGATCTATTTGCCATGGAGTTGGTTTGGTTATACAATTGTTGGAGAGATGAATGACATATTTAGAATGCAAATACATTTTATTTAATAGATAAAGAAGCTTCAAGAGATGTCATTTTGTGATTTTCAAAAATGACTATTTTGATGGAGTTCCAGGAGGATGGCAGAGGAGAAGCTGGAGGCTAAACAAGCTCTTGCATAGAAAGCAGTTTTAGTGTTCCAGTGAACAGTCCTAAAACGAGAGAATCACACCAAGTGTGCCATCACAGTGCAGAGAGTTAGGCCAGAGAGGGAAAATCCAGGCAAGGAGACAGCTGTGGTAGCAGTGGCCATAGCCGCCATACTTGCAACACAGAGAGTCCAGGACAAAGGTGTCAGATGCGGCAGGTGAGCGGATTCTACTCAACACCAGCAAGAACCAGCAAGGAGTAGACATCTTCATCCTGCACTTCGCAGACCAGAGATGATCCAGGAACTAAGACTCTGGTGTGAGTAGAAGCCTGACATCCTCACTCCTTCTCAGGGAGCAGAGGAGGGAAGGCCACCCCTCCTCCCCATTAATACATAGTTGTTTGATGTTGAAAAGATATATCTATTGAACTAGATTGTATCTGCAGACTTTTGACTGTGCAACTACAGACTTTGGTTGATGCTTGCCTTAAAATAGTGTGCTAACACAAAACTGGTGTTACTTTCATCCCAAATGGGCAGAGCAATCCGGAAAAACACAAGAAAAATGGCAAGTCTGTGTATCTCAACTCCCACTCATAATCAGGGGACAGAACAGATAATGAATAATCCAGAGGAGAGTTCCCAAAAAGCTCTACAAACACTACTGGTAAACACGGTAAATGAAAAGATTGAAAACCTGCAAAGGACTCTGTATGAGCATGATAGGGAGAGAGAGGAGGAAAAACAAACTTTAAATGCAGGAATATCAGAAGCATGAGGAAGCTACTCAGAGATTGATACAGGAATTGTGTGAGCAACTTGAGAACACTCAAAAAGAAAGTCAGGAATGGCATGAGCAGGTTGAGAACACTCAAAGAGAACTACAGGAAGTGCGTGAATGTGAGGAAGCTAATCAGAGAGTAATACAGGAATTGAGAGAGCAGGATGAGAATACAGAAAGATCACTAAAGGGATTCATGGAATACATAAACACAGAGCTGAAGGAAGTCAGGGAGACCACAAAGGGAATGCTGAATGGAACACAACAGAAGGAATGGGAGTCCAAGGAAACCATAACCAATCAACTAAGTGATTTGAGAATAAACACTGAGCACCAAATTAAGGAAGAAAAGAAGTTCATACAAGATCTAAAACAAAGCTCCAACAAAGAATTTGAAGCCATGAAAGCCGACCAAGTAGAAGGAAAAGAAATAAGAAACAAAGTAGAAAGCCTTGATAATAGGTTAGACCATGCAGAAGATCGAATTTCAGGGATTGAAGACAGCCTAGCTATTATAGAGAAAGAACATACAACCATCCAAGACAAATCCAAGAAATATGATAGATCTATTCAACACTTGGAAGACACAATCAGAAGACTTAATCTGAGGATAATGGTTGTAGAGGAGCACATAGAGACAGAAGTTAATGTTCTAGGAAATTTGTTTAACAGGATCCTAGCAGAGAACTTCCCAAACATGCAAAAAGAAAGGCCTATTCAGATACAAGAAGCTTTTAGAACTCCAAATAGACCAGACCAGAATAGGACATACCACTGCCCCATTATAATCCACACAGGATCAATTCAGACCAAAGAAAGGATCCTTAAAACTGTCAAGAACAAAGTATCAATCACCTATAAAGGGAAACCAATTAGAATCACTTCAGATTTATCAGCAGAGACAATCAAAGCAAGAAGAGCCTGGAATGATGTATGCCATGCCCTAAAGACAAACAACTATCAACCAAGAATTCTGTATCCAGCTAAACTTTCCTTCATAGCCTCAGGTCAAATAAAAACCTTCCATAGCAAAGAAAAACTGAAACAATATATCTCCACCAAACCAGCCCTACAAAAGATTCTTAAAGATGGCCTGCACATAGAAAACCAATAAGACCACAATAAAGGCCAAGAAACCTCACCCAAACTGAGAATCCAAGAACCATAGGAATAACCCAGTTGCCGCAACCCCCAAGAAGGTGGATAAAATGGCAGGAACTCCCAAATACCTCTCAGTCCTATCTCTCAACATTAACGGACTTAAGTCTCCAATTAAGCGACATAGACTGTCTAGTTGGATTAAAAAGCAAGATCCTTCTATCTGCTGCCTTCAGGAGTCACAACTTGCCCATAAAAACAAACACATTTTCAATATGAAAGGCTGGAACAAAATCTACCAAGCAAATGGCCCCCATAAACAGGTGGGAGTTGCAATCCTAATATCAGATAACATAGACTTCAAATTAAAATTAGTGAGAAGAGATAAAGAAGGTCGCTACATACTAATTAAGGGATCTCTCCTTCAGGAGCATATTACAATCCTAAATATCTATTCGCCAAAAAAACAGAGCACCCAAATTTAACCAAGAAACCCTACTATAACTCAAATCCCACATAGATCCAATGACATTAATTGTTGGGGATTTTAACACACCACTTTCCCCACTAGATAGATCAACTCTGCAAAAACTCAACAGAGAAATCACAGACCTAAACAACTGCATAGATCAATTAGACTTAACAGACATCTACTGAATATTTCACTCAGCAGCATCAGAATGCACGTTTTTCTCAGAAGCACATGGAACATTTTCCAAAATAGACAACATTTTAGGCCACAAAGCAAACTTGTCCAAATTCAGAAACATTGAAGTTATACCTTGAATTCTCTCAGACCAAAAGGGAACAAAATTAGAACTCAGCACCAAAAGCCACCAAAGAAAATCCTGTAACACATGGAGGCTTAAAAACACACTGCTGAATCATGAGTGGGTCATGGAAGAGATTAGAAAGGAGATTCAAATGTTCATGATATTCAAGAAAAATGAACACAAAAATTACCAGCTCCTCTGGGACACAGCAAAGGCAGAACTTAGAGGCAAGTTTATAGCTCTGAGTTCCTACATCAACAAATTGGAGAGATCTGAAACCAACAATTTAATGAGACATCTGAGCCTCCTTAAAAAGAGAAGCAAGAAAAGACCCAATCCAGTAGATGGAAAGAAATAATTAAAACTAAATCAAAATTAAATGAATTAGAACACAAAAAATCATACAAAGAATCAACAAAACGAAGAGTTGGTTCTTTGAAAGAATTAACAAAATTGACAGACCCTTGGCAAATCTTCTCAGAAAAAGAAGAGAACATACCCAAATAAATAAACTCAGAGATGAGAATAAAAACATCACCACAGAAACAACCAAGATTCAGAACATTATACTGGAATACTTCTCAAAACTTTATGCTAATAAGTTTGAGAACTTGGCAGAAATAGACTTTTTCCTAGCAAATATTGACATGTCAAAACTAAACCAAGATGAGTTAAACCATCTTAACAGGCCCATATCAAGCATTGAAATAGAAACAGCAATAAGAGACCTCGCATCTAAGAAAATCCCAGGACCAGATGGCTTTACAATGGAATTCTACAAAGCCTTCAAAGAAGAGCTCACACCAATACTCCTCCAACTCATCAATGAAACTGAAAGAGAAAGTTCACTACCGTACTCATTCTATGAAGACATCATAACCCTCATCCTAAAACCAGGCAGGGACTCATCAAAGAAAGAGACCTATAGACTCATTTCTTTGATGAACATTGATGCAAAACTTCTCAACAAAATTCTGGCCAATCGACTTCAATAATTCATCCAAAAAATCATACACCACAATCAAACAGGATTCATTTCAGGGATGCAAAGCTGGGTCAATATACACAAATCAATAAATAAATTCATCATATTAACAGGAGCAAGGATAAGAACCACATGGTTATCTCAATAAATGCAGAAAAAGCATTTGACAAGATCCAACACTCCCTTATGATGAAGGTTCTGGAAAAATTAGGAATCCATGGAACATTCCTCAATACAATAAAGGCTGTATATGACAAACCTACAGCCAGCATTATACTTAATGGTGAAAAACTAGAACCATTTCCTCTTAACTCAGGAATGAGACAAGGATATCCACTCTCTCCACTTCTCTTCAATCTAGTATTAGAATGCCTAGTTACAGCAATAAGACAAGATGCAAACATAAAATGGATCCAAATAGAGAAAGAAGAAGTAAAACTCTCCCTCTTTGAAGATGACATAATCTTGTATTTAAAGAATCCCACAGAATCCACTCCAAAATTACTCGAGCTGATTCAAAATTTTGGTAAAGCAGCAGGGTATAAATTTAACCCTCAAAAAATCAATGGCTTTTCTGTATTTCAACAATGAGAAAAGTGTGGCTGAAATTAGGAAAGCAACTCTATTCGTAATATTCCCACATAAAATAAAATACCTAGAAATTAACCAAAGAAGTGAAGGACCTCTATGATGGAAACTTTAAAAACTTGAAAAAGGAAATCAAAACAGAACTTAGGAGGTGGCAAAAAAAAAAAAAAAAAAAAAACCTCCCATGCTCCTGGATTGGAAAGATCAACATCGTGAAAATGGCAATACTTCCCAAGGCTATCTACAAATTCAAGGCTATACCTATCAATATTCCAACCTCATTCTTCAAGGAAATAGAAGAAGCAATCCAAAAATTCATATGGAACAATAAAAGACCCCGAATAGCAAAAACAATCCTCAACAGAAAGAACAGTGCTGAAGGAATATCAATACCAAATTTCAAACTCTACTATAAAGCCATAGTAATCAAAACAGCTTGGTACTAGCACAAGAACAGACCTCATGACCAATGGAATAGAATTGAAAACCCCGAAATGAACCTACAGACCTATAGCCATCTAATCTTCGATAAGGGAGCAAAAAAAAAATAGAATGGAAGAAAGATAGCCTCTTCAGTAAATGGTGCTGGCAAAATTGGTTACCTACTTGTAGAAAACTAAAGCAAGATCCTTATATATCACCCTGCACCAGAATCAACTCCAAATGGATCAAAGACCTCGGAGTCAAAGCAGACACTCTGAAAACATTACAGGATGGAATAGGAGAAACCCTAGGTCTCCTTGGCACAGGCCAAAATTTTTCTGAATAGAGACCCAGAAACACAACAAATCAAAGAAAGGTTGGAGAAATGGGATTGCATGACACTGCAGAGCTTCTGCATGGCAAAGGACATAGCTAGCAAGATCAATAGAAAGCCCACAGATTGGGAGATCTTCACTAACCATACAACAAACAAGGGTTTCATATCTAAAATATACCTGGAACTCTCAAAAGTAAATCCAACAACAACAAATCTTCAAAGAAACAACTGCCCAGTAAATAAGTGGTCTAAAGACTTAAAGAGAAACTTCTCTGAAGAGGAAAGAAGGATGGCCAATAGACACATGAAGAAATGCTCAATCTCCCTAGCTATAAAAGAAATGCAAATCAAAACAACATTGAAATACCACCTCATCCCAGTTAGAATGGCTATAATCAAGAACTCTAATAACAACAGTTGCTGGAGGAGATGGGGACAGAAGGGAACTCTACTGCATTGTTGGTGGTCGTGCAAAGTTGTTCAACCACTTTGGAAAGTAGTATGGAGGTTCCTCAAAAGACTCCACATAGAGCTCCCCTATGATCCAGCAATCCCACTTTTTGACATTTACCCAAATGTTCACAAACAAGACCACACTAAAGCTACCAGCACGACTATGTTTATTGAAGCCTTATTTACCATAGCTAAGATATGGAACCAACCCAGATGCCCCTCAGTAGATGAATGGATCAAGAAAATGTGGTATATATACACAATGGAATTCTGTTCCTCCATCAGAAAGAATGAGATTGCCCCATTTGTTAGGAAATGGAAAGACTTGGGGAAAAAAATTATATTAAGTGAAATAAGCCAGCCCCAAAGAAACATAGGTCCCATGGTTTCCCTTATTTGCAATAGCTAGTATATGTCTGAGTCAAGCAGAAAAGATCAGATTAGTTGGTGTTAAGGAAATGAAGCCTAAGATATGTATTTAAATTTTTTTTCATATGATTCTTTCTAACACATTTATAAGATGATTTCTATGTTGCCTTGTACGTTCCTCCCCCACGGTATAACCCCTGCCTTCACTGTATTTGATGTTGTCATAATTTGTGAAGGGGAAGGGAAAAAACAAATTGTTTAACCAGGGAATCAGGTGGACGCATTGCAGCAATGAGATATACAAGTCGTTATGTCGAAAACGAACTTTACAAGTTTGGTGGGGGCAGAGGAGGATTGGGGGGAGGGCCGGCGGGAGAATGGGAAGTGATGGGAAGGGGAAACAAAGGAAGAAGCTACAATGCTTGATAAGGAATGTACTCATTATCTTGCCTAGGTAATTGTAACCCCTCTGTACAGTATTTTCAAACACACACACACACAAAGAAAACAAATTAGAACAATCTTGAATCAGTACTAATGTTGCAACACTAGGTCCTTGAAAAACAGGAGCAGGCCTAACCAAAACCCAGTAGACAGAAATAATACAAATTCGATTAAAGAAGTAAATAAATTAGAGTCTCAAAAAAAACATACAAGAAATCATAATTGACTTTTATATACTAGTAGCTCACAAATTCACTCAATGAATATCAATGTAGATATTTTTAGAAATAGACTCAAGCAGCCCAAACCAGTGAACAAAAAAATATCTAGAATTCTAAGAAACAACATTCTGTTTGAGTTTTAAAATTTTTCTCTGTTGTTATTATTAAGGTGATTTATAGAGGGATTACAATTACATAAGTCATGTAATGAGTACATTTCCTTTTATAGAATATCTTCAGTTCCCTCACTTGTTCCTCATCCCTCCCTCCTGTCCCCATCCATGTGTTAAATCATCAATGTTCAATGAACTCCACTACTGCAATTTTCACCCTTTTCCCTAAAGCTCTGTGCCCACCTCCCACCTTCCTGAAGACGTACAATGAATATACCATGCATATGGTAAAGAAGACAGAATCATCACATGCTATAACGAACAACAAACACAAAAACAAAAAAGGAGTCTTTTGTTTCCATATCTCATACTTTGAGTACATATATCATGTTATATAAATATAATTGTTTTTATCATAAAATCAATTCAGGAATTAAGGTGTGATAACTTACAATGTTGCTTTCTATTTAATAATTCTTTTTGTTTTAACATTAAAGTTGTCGTGAAGTTGAAGTAATAATGAAATTTGAATGTTCAGATTTAAAGTTAAAATTTCAAAATGTCTAACAGTTCCATTTTGGCAACCAAAATGAAAAACAGTGATGTTTTATTCTCATGAATGTCATTATTTCATGGGCCAAAAAGGAAAATAAATGCAATATTAATTCAGTGGATATAAGAAATCAAATACTTATGCAATGCCTCAATTCCATAGATTATGAGATCTATTGATAAAAGTAATAAAACTTGTAAAGTTGGTTTTTGGACATAACATCTTGTACATCTCATTGTTGCAATGGGTCCACCTATATGCTATTAAAACAATGTGTTTTTTTTCCCTTCCCCTCCAGAACTTATACCAATGGGGAGATGGAAAAGGATGGGAAGGGGAAATAAAGGAGAAGGCAAAAATGCTTGATAAGAAATGTACTCATTACCTTATCCATGTAATTGTAACCCCTCTGTACGGTATTTTCACAATTAAAAAATAAATAATAAATAATTTTAGAAACCCAGGACTGGCAAAAAAATTTTATTTTAAGAGAAAAAGACTAATAAAACTTGTTTTAAGTAGATTACTTAAGACATGAAGCAAGTGATAATTTTCTTTTCTAGGTGAAGTTGATATAGAAATCAAAGCGCAAAGATTCCAGAGTTCTGTGTGCTTGATATATGTCGATTTACACATATGCTTGACTCATCTCAACGTTATTTGAAGATAACTGAGAACAGGACTAGAATAAAAAAAGTCACTCAAATGTTGAGCTTTATTTTGTGACTAAATATGTCTTTTTATATCTATTTATTTTATTTGAATAATGTGGTAAATTTATTTAGGTCACATCAACAATAATGAGAAATAAACAGCCCCTAGCTCCTTAAAAGACAATAAGACAAAAAGGAAACAACAAAGAAAAAAATTGAACCTCATTTTGCACGTGGTCTTTGTATACTGTGGTGCTTTGTAATTGTGGATTATGTGCTATCACATAAATTTGGGCTCAAATTACAAGGACTACTGGAAGAAATTTTCAAAATCTAGAGCAGCTAACACAGCTGTGCAGTTGTTTGTGGGTTTCACTACAGTAGCAGCTGGGCATAAACTGTACAAAGGAAATAATTCTTCTGCTTTGCAGGCAAGAATGTGATGAAAAGCATACTTTTATCTTGTTAGATGAAATAAGAAAACCACACTTTAAAAGCTTACTAAACGATCATCCCTTTAAAGAACAGTACCATTTTTAAGGCACTCTAGATAATTCAAGTCTTTCATCCCCCCACAACCATTACTGCCAGTCACAAATCATTGCCAAGTGAATTTCCAGTTCTTTTTGATGTTTCAAATGGCTTAGGAGTAACACCAACAATAATTCAAGTTGTTGAGAATATTTAATTTAGAATACGCAAACAAATCAGATTCAACTCCATAGCGTAACCTTTAGGAAAAATGAATTAAGGAATATGGCATGTCCTTTGTAATTTAATATTAGACATGATGGCAAAATGCCGGAAACAGACTCTGCAAGAAGGAAACAGAAGTCTTTGATAAGATATATTAAAGATTACCTAGGGACAAGTAATTTTACCTACATTTTCTATTATATGATAGCATATTTTTGTCTGCTAATCAGAGACTCAGAAAGATTTTTAATTATTATATGAAAAATGAATCATCATGAATGAATGAAATCAGGGAGTAAATGGCTCAGGAGCTGGATGGTTCTTTTAAATATTCTCATTATTTTGAATGATCTGGTATTTTTGTATGTGTGGAATTATGAATGTATTTTATATCTGGGCAGGAAAGTTTGATTATTAGATCATTGTCTGATACTCAATGTCAGGAACCTAACCTGAGTCAGAATGGTAAATATGTGTGTGTGTGTGTGTGTGTGTGTGTGTGTGTGTGTGTGTGTGTGTGTGTGTGTGTGTGCGCACGTGTGTGTGTGTGCACGTGCGCACGTGTATGCCTGCAAATCTGTATTTAGAAGGATGAATCTTATTTCTCTCAAGGTATATACTTAATTGTATTAGTTATACTACATTACTGACAGCAGATAAAGGTAATTAACATTTTGGGCCATATGTTTATGTTTCTATGATTGCATGAACAAACTAAAAAGTTATGTTTGGGGTATGATTTTTGTGGAAGGTCAGTAGAAAATATAAACATTTGGAATCTTGAGAAAGGTACAATGGCAATTATTTCAGTGTAGATCAGTTTTAGACAACACTTGAAAGGATATGTAATCCTATATGAAAATGCAACATTTATTGATTTTCCAAAGCTACACTATTCTATAAATTTGTAGGAAATTTAAATTATGGAAACATAAAAGTAATGTGATTGTTTATTGCATACAGTTTTACACTTTAGTTTTGTCAAATCAAACTACCATTTATTTCTACTGTATAGGAAGGAAAACCCTAAATATTAGAGTTTGTGCCATATTTGACATTGGGAAGGTCTGTCTGTATCAATGTTTATTTCTTTTGTTTCTGCTTTCCTATTCATAGCTCTGTTTCTCATAGTATTCTAAGGACTTTTTCTTTCTCCCAATTTGGGCTTGAACATACCTCATATTCTCTGTTTGTTAACAATAATCAGTCTACCATTTGAACCATGTCTCCAGCCCAGAAATTTTTATCGTTAATTGGAGATAGTATTCATGAATTTTCCTACTAGCCTGAAAAGCATTATCCCCCATGTCTCATCCTTCTTAATCACTAGCATTGTAGAGATGAGTCATGGACCCCAAGAGTCAATGACTTTTCATGTCTTATAGATTCCACATTTGTTATTAATTGTAATAACACACTACCACAGATTGGGTAGCATTAACACTGTAAATACATTGCCTCTGAGTTGGTGGAACTAAAACTCCAAGATCAGAGTTGGCTTCTTCAGAGTCCTCTTTCCTTGGAATATTCAAGGCCTTCTGCTTTTCTTGGAGGAGACTTCAACTTAAATGCTACCTTTGAGATTCTGTTTCCAAATGCAGTCACTTTCTAAGGAAATGGATTTTTTATCTTTAGTGTGATTTCATTGGGACAGTATCCAACACATAACATATTAGTTAACGGATAGGAGAAAAGCTCTGATAGGAAATTATTTGGTTTGGGCATGGAAGTTATGGCATATTTTTTAAAAAATACCAAAAGAGGTAAAGGTTTTATTAGAGCTTGTAAAAAGTGTGTGAAATCTTGACCTTAGACATGCCAAATTCTTGCCCTGTCACACACTTAAATGCCTAGCAGTGCTGGAAGATTGAACCCAAAACTCTATACTTGTGAAACAGCATCTCTACTACTGCCATAACTGCAGAATGTAATTTGATTGCTTATTTTCAGGTACTATCACCATGCCTGGGCGTGCTTGAACAAGCAAAACACATTGCACCCAGCAAATGGTTAGAGTTTCTGAAACTTTTTTTGTCTGTGCTTGCCTGGAACTGGAATTCTCTAATCTATGTTTTCCAGGCAGATAATATTACAGGTTTGAGCCACTTTATCCAGTAAAAATATACAATTTCAAAATATCTTGATATTGCCTATATTTGTGCTTAACATATATAGCTAACCTTCATTTTCTCCCTCTTTTGTTTAGTACTCTGAGTTGAAAACATTGGCTTTCTTGATATACTTGGCTTCGTTTTCAATGGAATCCTATCAGAATCAAAAAAAGTCCTAAAAGTTTATGTTAAAAATCATGGAAAAGAAGGTTTCAGGTTGGAAAAAAAAACACTGATCCTTAAGTTATAAATGCAGTATATTTACAGGGTTAGTCAATGCTTTCTGAAGTATGAGAAGAGAAGGAAGGCAGAAATGTGAACGATGTCAGGTCTCTGTAGAAATTCTGTAGTTGTCACTTCATGTTATCTTCCTTCCTTAAAGCTTGCTTTATTAAAAGCCTCTGGGTGTATATTGGTTGGACTGATTGGTAACCTTACCTAGGAAATGAAGCTGGTTTTAGAAGGCAGATTGTGTGGTAAATAAAGGAATGATGAGAATGAGCACAGATATTGTCACAGAATGAGCTGACCAGTTTCAGCTTCTGAACAGAATAACAAAGCAAAGTTTCAAGTATATTTATCCACATTGGAATATATATATAGAGAGAGAGAGAATACAGAATATATAGATATAGATAGATAGATATGTAGATAGATAGACAGACAGATAGATAGATAGATAGATAGATAGATAGATAGATAGATAGATAGATAGATAGATAGATAGATAGATAGATAGATAGATAGATAGATATAGATAAATAGATAGAGATAGATAGATAGATAGATAGATAGATAGATAGATAGATAGATAGATAGATAGATAGATAGATAGATAGATAGATAGATAGATAGATAGATAGATAGATAGATAGATAGATAGATAGATAGATAGATAGGTAGATACATGTACATATAAATATATATACATACATGAAAAAGTAAATCTCCAGTAGAATATAGAAAAACTTGGCATGACAAATATTAAACTATATCAAACTGATTGCAGGAAAGGTACAGTAAATATCAATAGTTTAGCATAGATTTTGCATACATTTTGTAAAGGCTGAACATTCTTTATTATAAACTTTACAAATATCCATATTATGTTTTAAGGGTTTTTTTTACTGTGAAAATACAATAAAGAGGGGTTAAAATTACATGGGCAAGGTAATGAGTATATTTCTTATCAAGCATTGTTGCCTCCTCCTTTGTTTCCCCTTACCATCCCTACCTATCTCCCCTACCCCGCTCCCCACTCCTGTGCCAAAGTTGTAAAGTTCGTTTTTCTACATAACGTCTTGTACATCTCACTGTTGCAATAGGTCCATCTGTATCCCTATTTAAACAATTTGTTTGTTCCCTTCCCCACACACACACACAAATTATACCATCATCAAATACAATGGAAACAGGGTTACTTTTTTTTAATATATTGTAGTAAGAGCATCTACACAATGCTGGAAATTGGAATTACACAAAATATGCAACATGGTTAGGCACTGGTAGTTCAAGGATGTAATCTTAGCTAGTTAAGAGATTGAGATCCGAAGATCACTGTTCAAAGCCAGCCTAAGTAGGAAACTTCATTAGATTCTCATCTCCAATTAACCACCAGGGGAAATGGAGTTCAGTTCAGATTGTATGTCAAGCTCTGGCCTAGAACACAAAAGCACCATCCAGGTCCTGAGTTTAAGCCCTAGGACTAACAGAAACAAAAACACAAAATACAATATGGAGTTAGATATTTTATAATGAAGCACATTTTAATATATTCTACATTGTTAGAAAGACTAGACTTCTGTGTTAGCTTAATAACCTACCATAATAATGATATTGTCCATTTATTAAGCAGCTTACTCAGATTTACAAGTTCGAAGGTTTCAGGGTATGTTCAGTTGGTTTTATTGCTTTGGTGGCCTGTGACAAGACAATGTGAAAGTGGAGAGTATGTCAAAGAGAAAAGTTTTTGACTTAGAATGATTAAAGATAAAAGAAGAAAGAAGATGAGAGTCTATGTTCTCATGGGTTTCACTCTGAAGAACTTAATCTCCAGAGGAAATATTCAGGTATTCTCAGGAAATGGTAAATCATTTTTCTTTAACACAGGTCTTTCTGGGGCATTCTAAATTCAAATGGCAACATCTTCACCAATGATGATGACTTGTCCAGGGGTGGAAGCAGCTAGATATTACTATAAATTCAAGTCAGATCTCAGCAGACAATATTTTATGGAATTCCTATTAAAATATTTCCTTGCAGACTGCCTGGGTCTTTATACTACACGTGTTTGTATGTGTGTATGTGTGTATTTGAATAAATATATAGCAACTGTTGGCAATGAAGATGGATATGTGTTTCTTTTATCAAAGAAACAAACATATGAAATGGTAGCCTTTATATATAAAACCTTAATAGTAACAATAAAATTAATATTATTACTATTATTATTTTTTGATGGCTGTAGGGCTTGAACTCTGGGTCTGGGCATTGTCCCTCAGCTCTGCAGCTCAAGGCTAGCACTCTACTACTTGAGCAACAGTGCCACTTCACATTTTCTGAACCTTTAGTTGGAGATAAGGGTCTCACAGACTTTCCTGCCTGGACTGGCTTTGAACAGAGAACCTCAATTCTCAGCCTCCTTAGTAGCTAGGATTACAGGTGTGAGCCACTGGCACCCGGCAGTAAAGTTATTTTGAAAAAGAAAAAAATCCCACAATTGTATACTGAAAAAAAATCACAATCTGGCAAGTGTATCTCTAATGTTGTTATGTCAAGTAACCATAGGCAGCAATCATTTTTAGATCTCACTATGCCCTGTCCAATGCCAGATAATATTTCATTAATTTACTTTAATTTTTCATAACAAAGTTCATTATGAATGCCCAACAGCACAATTTTCTAGTGAACATAAAGAATTCTTCAACATATTTATTTCAACAAACAGCATTTTGTGCTTGGTTGGTTTGTTTTTGTTTTTGTTTTTGTTTTTAATTTTGCCAGCACTGGGGGCTTGAAATCAGGGCCTGGGCACTCTCCCTAAGCTTCTCTTGCTCTAGGCTAGCACACTACCAATTGAGCCACAGCACCACTTCCAGTTTTTCTGCTTACATCATACTGAGGAATCAAATCAAGTGTATCATGCATGCTAGGCCAGCATTCTACCACTAACCACATACCCAGTCATTGGGTCCTGGTATATTTCCCCTTCTAGATTAATAGAAACATTCCAGGTTCCGAACTTGAAGCTGATCCTTGCCATCCAACAACATCACATTCTTGTGAATAGCACTAGCTGGCCTCATGAGCATAGCAGCCAGCTGGAGCTCAGCTATCTGATGGCCTTGGCCTCCAACAATGCAATCATTTCTGTGCACAGACTGAAAACTGTTATAGGAAATTTTGATTTATTCCATCCTATTCTCAGCTAGTTGCCATTCTCAGCTTTGTATGTTTTAAATTCTGTTAGACATTTATTACTCTTTCCTGCCATTCTCAAAAGTAACATATATGTTTTACTTTAAAGTTCATCAAACATGCAAAAATGTTAATGTAGTTGCTATCCACCAGTGGCTCATGTTTTAAAAACCTAGCTACTTTAGAGGTCAAAAAGTGAGGATTCAGGTTTAAATCATCCCATGCAGAAAAATCTGAGATATTTCTCCAATTAAGAAACCAAAATCGAGAAGTGGAGATGTGGCTCAAGTGGTAGTGTCAGCTTTGAGCAAAAAGACTAAGCAAGAATAATAGGTCGACTTCTAACTCCATTATTTACTCATGGAACACACACACACACACACACACACACACACACACACACACACACACACACACACACACACACACACACACACACACACACAGAGTCAACATTCTCCTAGACTCCCCTTCTTGAACAATATTCAATGCCATTAACTGAATGCAAGTTTTCTCCAAATTCTTATAGTAGGGATTGAACTACATTTGTATTTATGATAATGTATTTTTTGTACTTTTTGTTTTGCAATTTTTTGTACTAATGTGAGAGAACAGTGTTTTGTGAAGACTAACAGAAATCAATGTGTTGGTAAATAGGTAGGTGACAAGTAGACTGAAAGATGCAGATAATACCACTTGAAATTTTATTTCTCCAAATTTAAATATATATACATATGTATGTATTTATAATTTCTGCCAAGATTTTATTTCCATTAACAATGATCTATTTGTTCCATTACATAAATTTAACATAGTGTGCTTCATAGTAGATTAATATTTTTAGAATTTCTTTCACTTGGAGACCAGGTTCTGCAGTGTAGACCAAGCTTTCCTCAATTCCTTATTCTCCTGAGTATTGGCTGGCATTACCATGTGGTTGCATAGTACCATGTCCAGCTATATTGTTTACATTTTGTCCAGTAGAATATTACTGTGAACAGCTTTAAGCCATATATCTTAAGTATGAATGGATTTCTTGCAGAAAATGTAATAAATAAAGTTACTGAGTGAAGCCAATTATGGTAGGCATGCCTGTAATCCCAGCACCCAGGAGGATTGTAAGTTTAAGAGCAGCCTGAGCTACACAGCAAGTCCCTTTTAAAACAAAAAAAAACAACAACTGGTGAACTTGGAAGAGGGAAAGTATTATTAAGTGGGATGATAGGAACATACAAAATTTAGTGTGTGTGTGTGTGTGTGTGTGTGTGTGTGTGTGTGTGTGTGTGTGTGTGTGTGTGTGTGTGTGCTTGTGTTGATCCTAGGGCTTGAACTAAGGGTCTGGGCACTGTTCCTGAGGTTTATGCTAAGTCTAGCACTCTACCACTTGAACCAAACTCCACCTCAAGCTTTTTTAGAGCTCATTGGAGATGAGTCTGCTCCAGTTTCCTGTCCAGGCTTAGAACCTTTTGTAAGTAAGATTACAGGAGTGAGTCTGTAGTAGTTGTTGTATTACTGTTAAGTAATATAGTAAACATCATGCCAGTTTATACTCCTTCCAGCAGTGTTTGAGTGTTGAACACACACCTAAAATAAAACCCGCTCCATGTTTGATGACATCCAGATCTCATAATCCCGTGATATAAGTATTGTTATGCTCACTTTACCTGTGAAGAATTTGAGATCCAGAGAGTTTAGTTAATTTTGAGTCCCCAGCTAGTATACAGTGGAGCCTGTATTCAAGCCCAACTAGGTCTGTTTATTTCAGAAAACATAGAGTCTTCATGTGTTCTAGTCAACATGTGTTCTAGCAAGTACTGCTCATTGCAAGTACAGTTCTGTTCCTGAAAGATTACCTTTCTCTCTCTTTAACTGTTTGCACCCCCTTTCATAAGCTAGGGAAAGCACAAGTGATGAGAAAAGCCATTTTTTGAAGGGGAAATTGATGATGGGGTTTGAACTTGGTATCACATACATATTAGTCTGATCTTCCATTTGGGTTATGCCTCCAGCACTATATTTCTGTTTTTTCTTTTGTATTATTATTATCAAGGTGAGTTACACAGAGGTTACAGTCATATAAGTCAGGTCAGGATACATTTCTTTTTTGAAATGTCACTCCTTCCCTTGCTCTCTCAATTTTTCTCTCTCACTGGTTTGGTTTTATTAACTTCCTCCTTCTCCTCCTCCTCCTTCTGCCCAGGGAGGAAGGCTTTTATGCTAGACCTTCAAGTTGAACAAAGAATAATTCTTCTACCTCAGACTACATGTCCAGGCTATACATACCAAAGAAAGCTAAGGACAAGAGATTAGTCTGACTTGGGAACAATGCAGATCACAAACATGAATTCCACGTAAACAGAAATGAAAAGAAATTTTTCTTTATTCATATAATACAATAAAAAACACTACTTTTCTCATTATCACTTAATTGTGGTTATATGTTCTTAGTACTAGCTTCTTGAAAGTCCTAAAAAAACACTTTGACATGAACTCAGAAGTTCTGTTAGTATCAGCTTGAGATTTTTATGAAAAAACCTTTTTTAATTTTTATATTTCTAAAAATCAATTTTATTATAAAGATGCTGTACAGAGGGGTTACATTTACATGATTAAGTAACACTTCTCATTGAACATTGGTACCTACTCCAGTGTTTTTCACCCTCTGTCCCTTCCCTCCACTCCCCCCCTTACATTGTAAAGTTAATTTCTGCCATAGTGTACTGTGAGTATCATTGTTGCAATGGGTCACCTTTTGTACTTCTTTCAGCATTTTGTTATTTCCCTTCCCTTCTCCCAATCAGATAAAGGCATATACAGGACTTTTCACACACTAGGGATTTTCACACACTGAGCTATGCTACACAGAATGCTTGAGACTAAAGGTGAGGTAAATGATGTCATTGTCCCATTCATCTACATCTCTTGCTAACATATGCATATACTGTGGTGTTGACATGCTTATTTTGTGTATGAGAGCTTTGAGTATGGGGCGTGAATTCAGGACCTAAATACTGTCCCTTAGCTTTTGTATGTGATGCTAGCACTCTACCAGTTGAAGCACAGCTCAGCTTTCTTTTAATTTAATCTTACAGGAGGTAAGAGTCTTTTTTGCTCAGTTGTCTTTGAACTGAGTTCCTCATATCTCAGCGTTCTGAGTAGCTAGTTTTACAGGCCTGAGCTTCCAGTGCCTAGCTTTTCATTACTACTTTCACAAGCTACATGCTCACACACATTTCATTCAAAAATCTCAGTTTAACCCCTGCTTTCACTATATTTGATGTCGGTATAATTTGTAGAGGAGATGGGGAAAAACAAGTCGTTTAAGCATACAGGTGGAGCCGGGCGCTGGTGGCTCACGCCTGTAATCCTAGCTACTCAGGAGGCTGAGATCTGAGGATCGCGGTTCAAAGCCAGCCCGGGCAGGAGAGACAGTGAGACTCCTATCTCCAATAAACCACCAGAAAACCAGAAGTGGCGCTGTAGCTCAAGTGGTAGAGTGCTCTCCTTGAGCTGAAGAGCTGAGGGACAGCGCCCAGGCCCAGAGTTCAAGCCCCACGACCGACAAAAAAAAAAAAAAGAATACAGGTGGACCTGTTGCTACAATGAGAAGTACAAGTTGTCATGTCAAAAACGAACTTTACAACTTTGGTGCGGGGGGGGGGGGGATTGGGGGAGCAAGGGGAGACTGGGAAGTGATATGAAGGGTAAACAAAGGAGGAGGCTGCAATGCTTGATAAGAAATGTACTCATTATCTTGCCCATGTAATTGTAACCCCTCTGTACAATATGTGCACAAAAAATAAAAACAAAAAACCAAAAATCTCACTATTCAGGCTGACTGACAAGTTGTGAGGAAAGATGGTTGAATGAATAAGTTACCAAATAGGCCTCTAGCCCTATTAACATCATTCTAGTCAGTGACTTAGCTTTCAGTGAGTGAGTACATATTTCCACTTTCACTCTTCCTTTTTTAACTGGAACTCAGTGAAATGTTTTTGATGCATCTTTTAAATGTTATCTCCCAAACAGAAGATACTATTTGAATGTATTTGATAATATTTTAGATGCGGGTGGTCTTGTGTGTCTGGATGTCTGTGGGCAGAAGCCATCCTGCTGGGCTTCAGGCCCAGAGCTGATGCTTCCTGTCTGCTGGTTGCAGAGAGGAAGGTTTTCTTCCTGGCCATTCTTTGAATTGAGATCCTTTCATTTTAGATTTCTAAGTATCTAGGATAAAAAGCATGAACCACCACCAACTGGCTTGTTATAGAAGCATTAATTGCTTTTCATTCATCCCTTTTTTTCCTTGAAGTTTGATCTAGACAGGCTGCTTGTGCCTCATGATAAGGTGATTTGAATAATACCCTTTGCCTCTGGCATTTCTGAAACTAATTTCCTCAGTTCCAGGCTAATGAATTTGTTCTAAAGCCAATAGCATTTTCCTTCTGAGATGTTAGGTAGCTTAATTAAATCTCTTATCCTTTGCTTTGGCAATGCAATCAGGATGTTTCTGTAAAACCCTACTTCTTGAGAGTATTATAGTTAGAAGGTATCATGTGTACACTTTCATATACTCTCTAGTTTTATAAACTTATGTTACAAGATTGGGTGGAAGAATGATGACTGTTGAATTAATTTGATAACCACTCTAGAGTTTTTAAGCCTTAATGGTAATTAACTCAAAGGGGGATTAAAAATATTCAGAGTAGTGGAATGTGGCTACTATTCATTTCATGTATGTGGATAGATGATAAGAATTCTTGTGATTAATAAAATAAATCTTCAAATTTCTAGTGGTACACTGCTATGTTAACTGGGAGGAGACAGTGGTGATGCCAGGACTTTGAAAACTGGTAATGAAGCAAAATATCCGGGAGAGCATTTGCTAAGGATATAATTCCAAGGCTAATACCAAATATATTGAACTAGAATGCTAAATGATGAATGACAGCACCAAAATTTATTTGTTGGCTTCTTTGTTTTGCGAAGTCCTTGGATTTGGACCTGGGGCCTGAGTGCTGTCCCTTAGTTTTTTCCTCAAGGCTAGTGCTCTACCAGCTGAATCACAGCTTCATGTCCATATTTTTGGTGTTTAATTGGAGATCAGTCTTACCAAATTTCCTTTGGGCTTGCTTCAAACCTGAATCTCAGATATCAGCCTCCTGAGTAACTAGGATTCCAGTTATGAGACACCAGAGACCCA
Organism: Dipodomys merriami; assembly: GCF_024711535.1. Taxonomy (NCBI): domain Eukaryota; kingdom Metazoa; phylum Chordata; class Mammalia; order Rodentia; family Heteromyidae; genus Dipodomys; species Dipodomys merriami. The sequence goes on along the minus strand of NW_027202577.1, from coordinate 172,445 downwards.
TATGTTTGACTACTTTGGTTCAAGTGGGTCACATCAGATTTAAACTAAAATCATAACTTTTCTTCTTGTAACCTGCAGCATCCAATAAATATCTAATTTATTTCTATCTTCATTTCTGATTTCTCTTTTCTTCATTGTACCCTTCCATTCTTATTTCACAAGCAAGCATGTCAGTGCTGTTTTCCTTTTCTGAAGCAAGTCAGGTCCATTCCCATCAATGGGGGATGTACTTACTGTTCTTACTGCCTGGAAAACCTGCTCCTAGGGCTGGGAAGGTGGCTCAGTGGTAGAGCACTTGCCTTGCATGCATGAGGCCCTGGGTTCAATTCCTCAGCACCACATGAGCAAAAAGAAAAAAGCTGGAAGTGGCGCTGTGGCTCAAGTGGTAGAGCCTTGAGCTGAAGAGCTGAGGGACAGCACCCAGGCCCAGAGTTCAGGCCCCACGACCGGACCCAAAAAAAGAAATAAAGAAAGAAAACCTGCTCCTAGATAATTGCCTGGATGATGGCTCTCATATCAACTATCTCCTCTTTAGGGATGTCTCTCCCCATTCCCCAATGTGAAGTTGTTGCCACAAAACCACCAATTTCATGTCTCTGATTTACAGAAAGTATCATTATGATTTCTGGTTTTCTTTTCAGCATGAAATTGGTGAGGAGAGAGCCACATTCACTTCTTTTTCTCCAATACCTGTAATAGTGCCTAGTCCTTAGTGCTCAGGAGCCTTACATGGAGATTAGCCTTCTCCAGCTCAATTTATCCTAGCTTCTGGTCAGGACAGCTTCTCAAGCTGAAGTCTGGTGGCTAGTAATCATTCCCTCTTATTCTTTGTGCCATTTGGTGGTGTTGAGTCTACTTCAGGGAAAAATCAGTGTTTGACACTTATTTGCTGCTATGGCAAAGGTGACTGTGACATCATAGAAGTTATGGCTATTGTTTTGTAAAGTTGCGTGAGGACACCCAACCCCACACAATTTCCCCAATATATGTGTCTCCTTTGCTCAGGAGTGCATTCAACAATTCAGCAACCAAACTGTCACCCAGTTCCTGATACACTCAGAGTATGTTTCCATTTCCTTTTAAAAAGAAAAAAGAAAAATTAAAGACATGCCTTTGATGATTTTCATTGAATTACTAAAACAGAGTATATAAATTTATGTATTTGTAAATCTTTGCCCATCTCTCTTGAGCCCTTGCTATATTTCTATGTGTTTGCAGCTTGGTAAGGGAAATAAGGTTTAATTCAGTATTGTGAGATACTATAGTTCAGAAGGCTCTTTTTAGACCCTTTTGGAGGGAATGCCAACTTTCCATCTTACGTTCTACAGATGGCCATCTTGGTACAGGAACTGAATAGACTGTCATAACATAAGAGGCTTGTCCTGATTTCTACTGACTTTCCTCTGGGGTCAGGGAGTGTGATCCCACTGCATATGTGTCTCCTTGTTACACTGAAAGGCCCAGGCCTCCTCAGAAAATCTAAGGCCAAGGGGGTAAGAGAGATTAAAACTCAGAACTCAGCTTCCCATATCATTGGGATTACAGGATTGAGTCTCATGGCCTCAACTCATAGCTGCTTTTATATACATACTGTAGTCAGTTTCATTATATTCACTTCCTAGACAGATATATACAAATATATGTATATAATTATTCATCTATTTTTAATCAGTGTTATATCTAGAAATGCACAAATATATATTCATATAATTATAATCAAATTATATCCCTACTATCCCCAATAATATTTTACATTAATGTTTTGTGAAAAAAATACTAGACTAAAAATTTAAATGCCTTTGTAGTTTGAAAAATCATATTCAATCTTATATATTATATAATATACTATATATAACATAAAGAATATAACACATATTAACATATAACTAATTTAATTGTGGTTTCTTTTCTTCCTGATTTTGTGTTTTTTCATCTATGTAAACTTTCTTTCTTCTATTGATGATGGCTTTTACTTTCCAGTATACATATTTTCTATATATTTTGTCAAATATTTTCATTTGTCAAATATTTTATATTACTGGAGTCAAATTTTTCTTCCATATTTACCCAAAGCACAATGAAGATGTATACAGATTTGAACTCACTGTTGGAAGAGCATCCCACATACCACTTTAAGTATTGTGGCATTTGTCACAATTGACAGAATAGATTTTTAGGACATCTGATCTGCTATGTCCTAGACCTTTTGTAGCCACCTTATCACCCCATGCAGTCATGACCTGCTTCCTTGCCACTCCCTGTACATTTAACAGTTCCCATTATATGCAGTAGGCTGTCTTGTACAGCCCCCTGTCACTCTCTGTTCCCCCCCCCCAGAACATGTATGCACGATGTTTCAGATTGTAGGTTTAAAAAGAAACATATTTAGGATTCATGAATTTTAGAATATATCAAAAACATTGACATTTTAATAAAGTTAGAAAAATAAATAGAATGAACCTTTTACAACAATCAGGACAAAAAGAAAAATAAAGATTTTCCCAGGAAGGGGGAAAGGAATCTCTAAATCTAGATTGGCCTCTAAGTTGCCTTCAGCAGAAATTCTGCCTCGGAGTCCTCAAAGGGATCTACTTCCTCATTAAAGACAGGATTTTCTTCCTGAGTCCAGAGAGGGACAGATTCTAATTTCTCAATTGGAAATTGGATCCCCTGCAGGAGGACAGATTGGTCTGGGTATTCTTTGAGGAAAGATTCCTTTTCCTCAACTGAATCTAGATTTTGGACCTCACTTATTGGTTTCACTGAACATAGACTGTGGTCATTTTCCATTAGCACACATTTACCCTGCACACCAAGAAGTGTTCTTTTTGACTGGTTTGGAGCTGATCTAGCTGGATTGTGAACATCAATGGAAGACATTCTGGATCGTCTTCTTCCTTGGTGGTATGTGCAGGTACACCTGCATCACATGTGGGATGTCCATAGGACTCAAAACCTGCTTGGGCCTTTCTACAAATTAAAAAAAAAACTCTATGTTCACATGCTTTCTGGAGATTAGTGATGGCTTCTGATCTCCATCAGTCCCCATAGACTACATCACTGAAGGTTATTTATCTGTAGTTCTGCAGGAGCTGCTCTACGTTGATGCAAACCTGAGAATGGAAATAGGTACAAGATTCTTAGAGTAGACTCTAGAAGTTAAGTTGTGACTAAACTTCCATGAGGATCTAATGGGGGAAGCTGTAGAACTTGAGTTTGGACTGAACACTGATGGGAAAGTAGGGTATTTCTGAATGTATACTTCCAAGTTCTTTCAAAAAGAGAACATATTACCGGCAAAGAATATCCATAAAAGGACATTTTGCCAAGCTGGAGAGTACTAAGGGCTGTTGGCCAATCAGGCCCATCTCTAGAGACCCAGGTTCCATTCCTACTCACAAGCTCTGAGGCATTGAAACAAGGACTTCTTCCTCTTTTTCTTGGTCTCATGGGTCATGTGTTCCTCCAGCTGGTCCAGAAGAATATGTAAGTGGAAGAGCAGGTCTGAAGAGGGCATGTTGAGCTTGACATACTGTGTAAGTTCTTTTAGGGTGCAATGGTTCTTGGGTTCATAGAAATCATCAGGGTAGAAGTCCATCCACATAAGGAGGATGGAATAAACGATGCTGTGGGCAGTTTGGTGACAAGGAAAATGAAATTCCACCCTCCTCATCCTGAGCCTTGTACTAGAGCTTCTTTCTGCAGGACTTGCAGGTTGGGAAGTGGGAAGAGACTTCTGCAAGCAGGATGGTCCTCAAAATATCACTTCTAGAAATTTCTTAAATATAATCCTCTAAAATTCTCCCTGTGATAGGAAGAGAAAGTTGTTTCCCCACTGAATCTGACTTGCTATACACAGCCCTCCCTGTCTTCCATGAGAGTCCCAAACCACAACCACATCCACAACTGTGTAATCTGCTATGCACTGAAGTGCCAAGACTCAACCCCCTGGTGAAAATCACAACTTGTGTGCAAAGAAGAAAGTTGGCTTTGATTCAGAAACCTCAAAGATACCCAGTTTTCAAGGACAGAACTTCTTTTTGTGCCAACATCCACTTACTTCTTCTCTTGTTCATCTTCCAGTTATGGTAGTAGGATCTGTACCAATGGAAGGAGAGAAGGAAGATAACTCTATGCTTCTCCTTTTCTGAACTAACAGGACACACATGGGACTGGCTAAGACCCACATGGTAATGTCAACATGACAGACAAAAAGTGGAGATATGTTTACACAATTTCATGCAAATTCTGTGAGGATGCTTATATGCATCTGTCCAAATAAATGCACAATGACTCATGCCTCTAATTCTACTAATCACAGTTTGAACGCAGTCTAGTTTGTAAAATTCCAAAGACACTAATCTTCAATTAACCAGCCAAAGGCCAGAACTGGACCTGGGGCTCAAATGGTAGAGTGTTACAAATGGGACAGCACTCAAGCCCCCAATTCAAGTTTAAGTTGCATCCTTTCTTCTGTCTATATTCCTTCAAAGGCCTCCAAGATAGTGATTTTCTAGGTGAGGGTGGATGTTGGATGCCACGGGCTCATTCCTTTAATGCTGGTCTCTCAGCAAGCAAATTGCTAAGGCTACACTAGCTTCTGAGGCAAATGAAATGCTCTGGCAACCCAGTCCTAAGGAATTAGCCAGAGAGTGTACTTCTTTGTCTCAAGCCAAGCTCCTTGATCAGACTCCAGTGAAACAGTCTCAGAAAGGTGCCAAGTATACCAATACTCTGCCAGGGGGTCTCATCAACCCTGAGTTTGAAAGAGGAACACTCACTTTTTTTTGTTGGTTGTGGGGCTTGAACTCTGGGCTTGGGTGATATCCTTTAGCTCTTCAGTTAAAGGCTATCACTCACCCACTTTAGCCACAGCACCACTTCCGGTTTTCTAGTGGTTTATTGGACATAAGAGTCTCATGGACTTTCCTGTCAAGGCTGGCTTTGAACTATGATCCTCAGATCTCAGCCTCCTGAGTAGCTAGGATTACAGGCATGATCCACTGGCACCTGGCTTAGGAACATTCACTTTTTAAACAGAATATCCAGCAACTGCTCCATTGTCCCCCACTCTCTATAGTGGTAGAGGAAGTTTCCAACATAGAAGGGATCACCTTTCTGGTAGTCAGGGACCAGGTCCATTACCAGCATTTCCAGCAAGCCTGAGTCCAGGATCCATATGTTATAAGGCACATTCAGGGTTTGGGCTGATTCATTGTCACACTGAGGTGGTAAAAAGAATGGATCTTTGAAACGTGAAAGTGGGAGTACCCTTCAAATTGAGTAATTGTAATAGAGTGGATTGAAAAGTACACAGTAAATATTTTCTCAGTATACACATATAAAAGCACACAAGAAGAAGTTTCTAATGTGGGCTGGATGAGATTAGATAGGTTTCCTGTCATAGTTATACTTGCCTGAGTTGCCTTATGATTCCCTTGGTTTCTTCTTATAAAAAAGGCCTGAGACATTGGATTCGTGATTTGGCACTGATCCAAAGTCTGCAGCATTGAGTGAGACACTCATATCTCTCATGCCTGAGAGCTGAGTCTCTTGAACTTTGAAAACAACACAAGAACATTTTTCTTGTTCCTGCACCACAGGCCAAGTGAGCTGGCTCGAGCTGAATGTCAGTTACAGTTGCTTGGCTCTCATAGTTCTATATTCTATTCCATTGTGAGGTAGGTAGTGTCATTTCTCAGAGCTCAATGATCTAAGCTGTTTGGTCACATAAGACCATCCCAAAGACAAACTGGAGACTGAAATCTCCCCTCTCACATCACTATATCCACATGTGGACATTGTCAATTCCCAACATCCTCAGCTAAACCTAGATACAGGCATGGTCTCAGCCTCAAGGAGCCCTTCCTAGGTCAGATCCAAGCCTTATTTGTCACTATTTCTCTCATAATGCACAAATCATTTTGGGTCTCATGCCCTCTCAGCCTGCCATGTGCTTCTTGCATCTATTTTTGACATCTACTTCCTAGGACATTGTAAGGTTTTTGTTTCCTAATCTGTTTGCTCTTGATGCCCCTGTGTGCTGTCATCTGGAAAAAAGGCAAGTACTTAGAGGTGGGAAAATCAAACAAGTATTGAAAAACAAACATTACACATATAGTCAGACATTTTTACAAGTGTTCATTCTTGTAAGATAAGACTATCTTTGATAATTTTGTCATATTTTATGACAGAGGGGAAGGGGAGAAGGGAAGAGGTGCTGCATTGTCTTCTCATAATTCAATGATTATTATTTAAAAATACTATAGTTGAAGGAATGTACTATTTAAAGATAAAAGCTGTGCTCCTGTTCTTTTTATAAGCTAGTCATTTATAAAGTTTTCCTCACTAAAGTCTTGTCATCTGTGTCCCATGAACTATCCTCCTCCTTCAAAATAATCAAGGAAAACCTTCACAAATAAGTGGACTGTTGTCCAACCCCTGGATAAGAATTTAAGGTACAACATTGCCTGCAATTTTGTTTGTGTACATGTGTGTGAGAGTGTGTGTGTATGTGGGTAAATGTGTGTCTGTGCATATGTGTGTTTTAGGGCTTGTTCTCAGGGGCTATATGACAATCCCGAGTGTTTTTCCCTTGCGTGTAGTGCCCTACCAATTGTGCTACAGTTTCACTGCAAGTTTTCTGTACTGAACTGGAGAGGAGAGACTCATAAAATTCCCTGTTCAGGCTGTCTGAAGTAAATCTCAGGTCTCAACCTCCTGTTAGCTAGAGTGATAATTATTTGCTTCCAGATCCTAGTAAGAAAGCATTGTTATTGGAGGCAGTGGGGTTGCAAGTTTCAGTCCACCTTCACCACACTCTATATTATTAAACAGCAACAATAAAACCCTATATCAAAATACAATAATAAGAGGTAATTAGAATAAAATTTAGTGATATAGTCTGCTGGCATCACTTTCAGGCACCCTTGGTCTTAATGTTTAGCATCACAAAACCAAACAAAATGAGATAATTACAGTAGACTCAACGAATTTTAATTCCATCTTAAAATAATTTCAAAACATTATAAGAAACAAGAAAGCATCCATACTTATAAGGAGAATGTAAAAAAGATAAAAGATGGCAGATTATGTAATGGAAAATTCTACACTGCAAGAAAATTATTGTCATGGTGAATATATGATGGTATTGTCACAGTGAATATATGATAATGTACTTCAGAGCAGCAATGGATAAATATATATTTACTACACATAGTCTAACTTGTCTCAATCTCTATAAACTTTCAATCTTCTAGTACACATTATCAATGTATTCATGTTTATGGTATATTCTAAAATAACTAGCACAGTCAGGAGGTTACCAAAATACATTAGCTTCAATGTTTTAGGAGATTAACCTGCTAATTGTATTGACTTCTATATATTAAACATGTAGTGTGTTATCATTGTACTCTCTAAGTATGTACAAACACTACTTCAAAGTGAAATTGAATACAACAAGGTTTTGAAGGCATATGCCTGTAAAGCTAGCTATTTGGGACATCAGTTCAAGACCAGTGTAGTTTTTTCTGCAATGCTCCCCAACCACTGGCTCTGCGTGATGGAATACATCTATCATCCCAGGTTCATTGGGAGCTGAGAGCTGGAGGATTTCAATTTCATGCCATAGGCAAGAACTTCCACATGGCTCCATCTCAACCAAAGAAGGTTCAACACTGGCTAGTACCTATCACCCCCACCTAGGTGAAAATAAAAATAAGAGCAATGTAGTATAAGAAACAAACAATATCAAAACATGCCAATATAAACCATCATGAACAACACACACCTAGTGTTTGTTTCTCATACCTGTAATCCTAACTATAGCTAGGATTATATATGTGAGCCAGAGACACCAAGCAGTTCATCATTTTAAAAATGACTATTGAAGCCAGGTGCCAGTGGCTCATTCCTGTAATCCCAGCTACTCAGGATGCTGAGATCTGAGGATCACAGTTCTAAGTCAGCTCAGGAAGAAAAAAACCCATAAGACTCTTACCTCCAATTAACAACTCAGAAGTCAGAAGTGTCTCTGTGGCTCAATTGGTAGAGTGCTAACTATGTTGAGCACAGAGTCTCACAGACAGTGCCCAGGCACTGAGTTCAAGCCCCACATCTGACAAAAAATAGATAAATAAACATTTAAATGTCTGAATTTTTTGTGAATTAAAATGATGGCGTTCATACACAATTCTACAGACAACTACATATTTCATTATATTTGTGGTTAGAAAAAGTAGCAGCACTTGAATAATGGATATTTTTTCATAAACTAGGGCATACTGATCTCTAATTAGAGGAAATTGCTGGACTCATAGGTAGTATTTTTTGGTTGGTTTTTGTTTTGTTTATAGAACAGGATGAGAAACCTTATTTCTGCCAATGACCATTTGGATATGTATAACATCATCCACAGGCCATGCAGAATTAACAGTAAAGACATGACACAGTCAACTGGCAATAAACTTATTTGTCTTTATGCCATGTTCCCAATGATTTGTTTAGCTTATATGTCCCTATGGCCTACAGTTTCCTATTCCTGCCTTCCTCAAAATACAGCATGTTCCACCGATTCAGATTTGAGCCAAGCAATATGTAGTATTAGTGCCAAGAGTTAAGGAAAGTTGTAACACAAACAGGGAAGCATGAAACCAACACTTTAGTAGCTGGTCACTGGGGACTCAGGCCTAGAATACTAGCTACTCAGGAAGCTGATGATCTCAGTTCAAAGCCAGATGGAGTGAGAAAATCTCTGAGACTCTTCTCTCCAATTAACAACCAAAAAGCCATAAAAGGAGCTGGGGCTCCAGAGGTAAAGTAGCCTTGATTACAAAAAACTCAGGGGCAACACCCAATCCTGAGTTCAAGCTGAAGGTCAGGAACAAAAACAAAAACAATCAACAACAAAAAAAAAACCAGAAACTGGGAAAAAGCTCAGGAAAGGATGGCATTGTCTACAAGACAAGTGTACACATTACATGAATTGTGAAATCACTGTACACACCTTAGTAACAATTACATTTTAAAAAGAATGTGAGAAATCCCAAAGCCATGGGGCCTTATGATGTGCATCTGCTTTCCAGAATTTCAAAGTCCCATCATCTAAGCTGGTAGCACAGAGGTTGTAGCTCAGGGTGATGAGAAAATAAGAAGCCAGAGATCCTTTCAGATTGTCCCACCAATTCTTCTATTACTTTAAGCAAAAAAAAAAAAAAAAAAGCAAAGCAAATAAATTAGACTTTAAGGTTAAACTAAGCTGCTATTAAAGATTCCAGGCAGAATTATATGGTGCCTGCTTCAAGGCAAGAGTGAGGCCAAGCCCACAGCCTCCAGAGAGGCATGACTACCACTTGTCCAACACTGCTGTCCTCCCCGCCCCCAGAGTTTACCTACAAGTCCCAAGTCCCTGCCTTTCTTCTTGTAATTCTTCAGCCACTGGTTGTCTCATTTCTCATTGTCTGTTTAGGTGGGATTTGAGACTCCTTCCTCTCCTCACCCAGCCACCAGACCTCAGGGGCCAAACTCTGCACCTCACAGACACTCCCCAGAACCCAGCTGCCTTTGCAGTTGCTGCTTCCTGAGCCACTGGGCTACTGCCTCCTTCCTCCCTTCATCAGCCTCTGCCAGGGCCTCCCACCCTCTCCCTACCACCACCACCCCCAATCCCAGCTTGGCCTCCCCCGTGGCCACCCCTCCTCTCCACAAATCTCCCAGCCCCAACCCCAGCAGGATCACTGCTCTGGGGATACAACTGTGGGCCAGGCCCAGCAGAATCAAAGGTGCCACAGTGTGCAGCTGGCTGAGAACTGGAGACAGCATAGGTCTCTGATCAGTGTCTTTCACTTCACTTACACAATTATTAATTGTATTGATTTGGTATTTTAGTTTAGATTTCATAACTTATTAAGCCTTTGCAGAAGAGCTGGTAGAAATATAGTCCCCAAATTCGGATTGTCTCTAGTTTAATTCTTTTGAGATTCAGAGATGTTTAAGTAGTTATAACAATCATGAACTCTCATTTTCATAGCAGATGCTATTCAGAAAATAATTGCTTATGCATCTGTTATCAATTATTTACAAGACTTGAAACTTTTAAAGTTTCAAATATTACAGGAAGATCTTTGATTCATGTTGAATGGATGTGAGTAGGTTGAGCTGATTCTTGTGTGAGTGTGTGTGTGTGTGTGTGTGTGTGTGTGTGTGTGTGTGTGTGTGTGTGTGTGAGTGAGTGTTTCTGTGTGTGTGTAGGGGGGTGTATGTGTATCATTGAAATCAAGGATAAGGATGTTGAGCCCTGGTCTGAACTTGTTTCCTTTATCTGAGATATACATTATGGTGTTTCTTTGTTGGTGGTAGGCTCTGATTGCTTGCCTTTGCCTGATGCTCACATTCCAGCTGAATTTTTTAATTAAAGCTTCTTATTTAGTATTGAGCATATAGGACTCTGATGTTGCTTTGTCTTTAGTCTGCCATCTAGGATCTTCTTTTCCTCTTTAAAAATTTACATTCAATATAAATTTTACCTCCTGACTGATTTTCCCTTTAATTTGCATTTTGAAAAAAGTATTATAAGAACTTTGATCTCTGTATTCATGAAGAAAAACCATTTTGAATTCTCTGTTTAATGTAACAACACCTGGACACATTTGTTAACACCAAGATCTTAAAATTTATTTTGTAGCTTTAGTTTAAAATGCCTCCTCCATGTTTACAGCATGAGGAGACAAACAATTTCTGGTAACAATGATAACAGTTTTATTCATTAAAATATCAGATAATTCATAATTTTGAATATGTATAGTGGCAAATGAACACATTTGGTAAATAGATTTGCTTGATAGATCCGTGCACAAAAATACCACTCCTAAGGGCTGAAAAGGTGGATCGGTGGTAGACAGCTTATCTTGAATGCACGAGACCCTGGGTTTGATTCGGCAGCACCACCTAAGCAGAAAAGCTAGAAGAGGTACTGAGGCTCAAGTGGTAGAGCACTAGTCTTGAGCTGAAGGGCTGAAGGACAGTGACCAGGCCCAGAGTTCACCACCAAAAACAAATTAAATAAATAAATAATACTCATATCAAGTACATTAATTTCAAACGTTGATTACCATTTTAGTTAGGGGCAGGGTGCCAAGATATAGCAGACCTCTGTTGCAAAGCTTTAAGAAGGATTTCAACACTTGACAAGTACTAAAGACAAGAAGGAAAAAAATTAGCTCTGCCAACAACATATAGAATCACCACTCAAAGAGAAACCAGTACTAAGAATGAAATGCTTTTCATAAAATTTCTTAAAAGATTCTGGCTCTATATTAATTATCATATAAGTTAACCTTCAAAATCTCCATCGATGGGCCTTAAGGGCACCTACAAAAACTGGAGGAGAGAATCATCAACCAAGATTTTTAATTTTGTAAATTAGGTAATGAGTTCATTTCTGGTTTGACAATCTCATCCCTTCCTTTGCTCTCTGTCTCTGATTTTCCCTCCTGTCCCTGTCCACAGAGGTATAGTTCATTGTGAACATAATATCGACAGAGTACAACTGAAACCAACCCAGCTTGACATATCCATTACATGTTTGTCTGCAGTTAATCAGAAGAAATTGAGAATTGTGTGTTTCAACTGGTAGAGCTAGAACACCACCAGACTTCAATTGGAAACCTAAAGGACAGCGTCAATATTGTGATTTTTAAGAACCAATGCTGTCCCATACATAATCTCAGACTCCACACACACACACACACACACACACACACACACACACACACACACACACACACATCTTAAAATAGATGTTAGTACTGAAATCCAAATAGTTTTTTTATTTTTATAAGTTTTATTTTTAGTTTTAATGAGGTTTGACTTGATAGTTTCTACTAATGAGCCACAACTTAGAACTTTGTTATAATTTTACCCTGTCTGTATTCAGAGAAACATTCTCTGAATTTCTCCATTTCCAGCAATGATAAGTTTTCTCTTCTTGGTCCAGTTTCTTCGTTTGAGACTCAGTCTCTTAGACTTTTCTGTCTTGCATTGTCTGTAAGTTCATTGATCCAGTAGATCTCAGCCATCCTAATACCTGGACAGAACCTGCCATGGGAAAAGTGTTCTAAGCTCACCATGCAATGGAGGCTGTTAGTACTCACCCATAATCATTTTTTCTTCAGAAATGAGAAATTGGGGGCTGGGAAGGTGGCTCAGTGGTAGAGTGCTTGCCTTGCAGAAATGAGAGATTGTTAGGTCCAGGAATTCAGGGGAAGCACTCACTGTGTGCTATTTCATACTTTTTTGGGGAGGGGTGCCGTCCGGTCCTGGGGCCTGAACTCTGGGCCTGGGCGCTGTCCCTCAGCTCTTCAACTCAAGGCTCGTACTCTACCACTTGAGCCACAGCGCCACTTCCGGCTTTTTTCTTTTTGCTTATGTGGTGCTGAGTAATTGAACCCAGGGCCTCATGCATGCAAGGCAAGCGCTCTACCACTGAGCCATCTTCCCAGCCTGATTTCATACTTTTTTTTATTTAATGGCAGCTTCCACCTATTGTCTACTTTAAGCATTGTGTGAAGAGAAAGATTGCCCCTAAGAGACAGAAGTACTGTACTAACTGTTGCTCTCAAAACACAGGAGGAGGGAAAGAAGTTCTGAAGGAGCCATGTAGCCTAGAAACTGAGTTCTTAGAAACTCAAACTGCCTTTTATCTTACCTTCAACATAGAAAGTCAGAGATTGCAGTGGCTTGTAAGCTCCATTTATATTCCTGTGCAGGGGCTCCCTTCCCCTTTGCCCTTCTGACTGTTTACATCAGTGGCAGGTGTGAAGACGTAACAAGAACACCTAAAGTTTGGGCCTGGGATTAAAAACTCCATTTTGTGATTATAAACATTCCACCACTTCCTGAATTGAATCTGAGGGGCAGAAGAAAGTTAGGTTAGGAATTTGTATAATTACTTCTAAGTTTGCTATCTAAAATCATCCCTTCCCACCCCTTAGAATCCTATTTCCCAACTGTGTAGACACCCTTACACTCTGTTCTCCTGAAGCATTTGAGTGTGGGCCATCATCTGCTTCTTATGTGTACTGCTTTTCAAATGGAGAGTTTCTCCTAGGCTCAAAATGATTTCATTGATGAGGACACTGTGCAATAAGCTAAACTGGGTTTGTTCATGTGTTCATACCCGAGGGAGAACTAGTAAGGGCTAAGTAGTAGTCAGGGCTCACTTGCTGCCAGTGGTATTGCTCTGAGGAATTACTGTCAATGTTGCCCACAGTACCTAGTCCAAGGCCTCTCAGAAAGGCTACAGACCCAAACTTCTTGAGTCTCTGTGTGAGCTAATCATCATTGGCCAACTATGTTCCATGGTTTGTGAGACATTCACTTCTGTGAGCATATGCATATGAGGGCCCAAGAATAGACTTACCTAGAAGGAAGATCCTAGAATGCAAAACTTCTACTAGGACAATGGAAACCCATGGTTTGGCATGCTTAATGTTTTTGAAAGACCCCAGACTCCTGGGATACTTTCGTCAAAGGGAGGGCGCCCCAGAAACTCAGACTCCAGGCCGGGAGATGCAATAAGCAAGAGGAGTTTATTTGACGTTTGCACAAACGGACTCTCTGTCCCGAGCAGACAGGGAGCCCCGAGAAGTGGTTACAAGCCCTTTTTTAAAGGCAAAAACCACAAGATTAACGCATAACACAAAGCATCCCATGATTGGTTCATTTAAAGGTCATCATATACGCCAACAATCACTTTGCCATGCGGGAAATTTTGTAACACTCTTTGTAAAATGACTGGCCCATGGTTGGTTTAAGGGGGGTTTACATGGTTACAGGCCTATGATTGGTTGACATTTGGCTTAGCTTGTGGTCTTGCCAGGTGGTTGTTATCTCAAGGTCCTGTCTGGGGAATTTCTAAATGGGAACTGAGGAACACGTACTGTCTGTTCTTTATCTACGACCACTGACCTTGTCCTGGGGCCGACATCTGGTCCCTGAAACTTGTTAACTCATTTTTGGGAAGGGAAGGGTCAGTGCCAGTGTAAGCAAGTTTACAGAAGCAGAATCAGCAGTTAGCAAATTAGCAAATTGTAAAATAGACTCAGCCCTAATTATTATAATTCTTCAGTTTTAACCTGTGCACTGAACTAACAGGAGAAAGTGGCACACTAAGAAACTTGCCAATTTTGCCAAATAAAGAACTATGGTGAAGGTCAGAGAAAGGACATTGATTTCATGGTAGTCATGACAAGACAACACCTTAGCATACCTTCAGAATACTAATCCATACTCACCTACTGTTTTTGTTTTTGTTTTTGTTTTTTTGTCGGTAGTGGGGCTTGAACTCTGGGCCTGGGTTCTCTTCCTCAGCTCTTCAGCTCAAGGAGAGCGCTCTACCACTTGAGCTACAGCGCCACTTCCAGTTTTCCGGTGATTTATTGGAGATAGGAGTCTCATGGTCTCTCCTGCCCAGGCTGGCTTTGAACCGCGATCCTCAGATCTCAGCCTCCTGAGTAGCTAGGATTATAGGCGTGAGCCTCCAGCGCCCGGCTCTCACCTACTGTTTTATTTACCCATGTCATTAAGTCTGAGTTGTATGTAGGAGTCTTCAGGGCCTTCAAAACAGGAAGATCTAGGCGAGAGCCTAAGATTGGTCTGCCATTTTGGACATAACATAACTAGTCAGATGAAAGCCCTTAGTAGTGTCCTATAAATATGTGCATTCATCCTACAACATTTGATAAGTATCCCCTCGCAAAATTATCTTTCGTTGGGTCACTTTCTGACATAGCAGCTGTCTGGTAGCTCCATTGTGACTTCACTTTATTCTGCTGAGCCAGAAATGGAGAAGGAGAGACTGACCACAACACAATTGCATCTTTCTCAATGAGCAGTGAATGGCATGGGAGTATTTAAGATGCTTCCCATGTTCTCAGTGAGCTAGTACCACCTTGGATTCCAGCTCAAATCTTGATAAACAGATACAGAAGTTACATATAGCTTGTTGTGCCAGATTCACAGCTACAGAGGTAAATGAGAAAGTGGAAGGCCTTGGTGTGATATGAAGCAGAATTCAAAGGATGTGGGGATGAAGTGAGCTACCTGGAGGGAAAAGGAGAGGCAGCTGAAGCTGAAGCTGAAGAGCACCTAGAGAGAGAAGATAGAGCAAGTTTGAGGCCACCTGGACATCAAAGTAACCCACCTGAGGTACAAGAGTCTGGCTGTCCAGAGCCACAGAGAGAAGTTGGAAGAGCCACAGCAAGTGCTCTTTCCCATTGCTAGGGAGCTCCCAGAATGCCAGAGTAAGAATTGGTAGCTTCCCAGAGCACTGCTGCTGAGCACATCTCAGATCCCTTGCTATCATAATTGACATTGGAGAGGAGCAGTAAGAGTTGTATGAGGTGATTGCAGCTCACTATGTGGAGCCTGTTCTGCAGCATTGTGGAGTGTGGTCTCTCAGGATGCTTAGAGCAAAAATCCTATAACTGGTGTCAAAGAATGCAATCTACTTGGAGTAGACATTTATAGATGGCACGTGCCTGAACACAACAAGCTGATAATAGCTGCTAGAGGTAGTTTCCCTAAAGATCTAACAGCCAAAACTGGAGAGGCAAACCCAGAGCTCTGCACCACATCAGTCCACCATGAAAATTGCTTCTACCATAGTACTGGCTACCCAGTTTGCACACTCATGACCTTTTTACCCTGATTGTGCCCCACAATCCCTCACAACTTTTGCTCTTTCACTTTGTCTATGCTTCCTTGTCCCTGCTAAACAGTTCTGGATGCCTGTATTAGCTACCCCAACCCCTGCAAAGCTGTTGCTGCTACCCAATTTCCTGACACTGCAACTCAGCAATTACAGTCACAGTTACCCTTTCCCTGGTATCCTAGTCTCTACTACTCTTTTCTGCTACCCATAATTCATAACACCATGGTTCCAGCTACCTGATCCCTGACACCCCTCTCTCTGATACCCCATTCCCAAACAAAGGGTAGATTGGGCACAGACAGTCGACTTGGGTACTCCTCTTGCAAGCACATTGGGCCAAGTTATTCCTCAGGTATTTAACATGAGGGACTAACTGGTGGTGGAAAGAAAAGAGGTTACTCAGAGGTCACTAAAATCCAAGGACATCACTTATAACTTCTTGCTAGGAAAAGAAGGCTCTAAGGTGAAAGAAAATTTTACAAAGAATATTGATGAAGATGCAAAAGGTTTAGCTTAGTCTCTTCTACTAGTGGTCTGAATTATTTTTGACATATATATGTAACTACTTTGCATTTTAAAAATTACATGAAAATGCACATTTATGTGGTACTTATATTAATTTATGGAATAGTTGTATAAGATCACGTTAATGATATTCAAGACTTTATGCTCTATGATATGCTCAAGAGGCTGCCTTTGGAAATATAAATAAATATAAATTGAGCTCTCTAACAACAAATGAAATCTCATTGTCAAATACTACAAGGAGATTACGGATGCTAGTACCAAAATGAAAGCTGTAACAATAAAACTGAATAAAGCTGCAAGATTGAAGGGAGGGAGTCAGTGGTAAGGGCAATTATAAAAGAGAAATTCTTCACCATGGAATCGTGGAAGGATAGAATGTGTTTGTTGAATTACTAGCTTTTAAAACCATCTTAGAAAGCAAAACATTGGTTTTTATTATTGCTATTTGGAACCTCTTTAACGAATGGTTTAACAAAAATTTATCAAAACAACTTTGAAAATTCAATGATGTGAATTATCAGATTAACATTACACTCAAAGTTGCCTTCACATGCAGGCAGGCTGCATTCCTTTTCTATAAAATTAATGGACTAAGCTTCCTTTTAAATTGTTGGACAGTCCATGACACTTGTTCCAAAACAAGAAAAGATACTGGAGAGAAAAAAAAAAGAGGAAGGAGATTCAAGATTGCTGAAATTAGCATATTTCCCATTTAGACTTTAATGGGATTTTTCTACAAAGAATAAGATTTTCATCTTACCATAATAATGTCAAAATTGATGTGCTATAGGATAGCTTCTAAATGTAATATTTAATGCTGTTGGATTACTTGAATACAAAGGTTTATAGAAAACTTTAAATTTCAGAAAAACTGTAATGTTCCAATAAACACGTAGAAGAAATATAATTTAAAAATTCGCTGCTTAAAGCAAACCCTGGCAGGAAAGTCTGAGAGATGCTTGTCTAGAAACAGGAAGTGGCACTGTGGCTCAAGCGGTCAGGGCTCTCCTTGATCTGAAGAAAGTAGGGATATGTTGACACCCAGGTCCTGAGTTCAAACCTCATAACTGACAAGAAGAAATTTTAAAGAATTAAAGCATTAGGCCTGGGAAGGAGACTCAGTGGTAGAGTGTTTGTCTTGCATGCATGAGGTCCTGGGTTCAATTCCTCAGCACCACACAAGCAGAAAAAAGTGGAAATGGCACTATGGCTCAAGTGATAGAGCACTAGCCTTGAGCTGAACATATCAGGATCAGCACCCAGACCCAGAGTTCAGGCCCCCCTACCACCACCAACAACAACAACAAATTAAAGCATCCAACAACCTGAAGATGTTGTCCAGAATAATGAATGGGGCATTATCTGTTTACATGACTTAGTGACTTAAAACCTAGTTTACCAGGGGAGGTGGTGGGCAATTTGTGTGTTTTCTAAAACCTGCAAAATTATTTTGTATTTTCCCAAGGAGGGAGAAAGGAGGGATGGGGGGAGGAGGGGAGGTGTTTGGTGACTTTGCCTTTTGGTTCAGTGATTTTTCTGGGGACAAATTCAGAGAAATACTGCTTGCAATCCTAGTTGCATGGGGAATGAAGAAGCCAGGCCCTGGAAGTGGTTTTGTCCTGTCCTTGGCCTGGTTCCAACAACCAATGGATAATCCAAGTCCACTTCAGGACCAAGATGCCTTGAAGACTACTGATCCACTGGACAGGCAGACCTAACCACAGCCAAAAAAGGCAAAAATGCAATGCCGAGGGCAGCATTGGAAATCTACACCAGGCAGAGATTTTTATATATTTTTTATTGTAAAATTACTGCACAGAGGGTTTACAGTTACATGAGTAGGGTAATGAGTTCATTTCCTATCAAGCATTGTTACCTCCTCCTTTGTTTTTCCCCTAGCCCTTCCCTCCCCACCTCCCCTCCTTGACCCCTGCCCGACACTGTAAATTCATTTTTGACACAGTGTCCTCTACATCTCATCATCACAATAGGTCAACCTGCATCCCCATTTAAGCATTCTGCTATATCCCTTCCACTCCCCAAATTACAAAAATGTATATACAAAATGCAGAACACTTGATCAAATACAGTGAAAACAGGGATTATACCATGGGGGGGATGTACCTACAAAAGAATCACATAGTACATTATATTAAAAACAAAAGCAAGAAAGAAAAAACCACTATGTCTCTGACTTGGGGTACATTTCGCTTAACATCATTTTATATGGTCATATGTACATAGCCTTTGATCTTCTCTGCTTGTCCTAGACATGTACTAGTCCTTGCAAACAAGGGAAACCATGGACCTATGTTTCTTTGGGCCTGGCTTACTTCACTTAATTTAATTTTTACCAAGTCTTTCCATTTCCTAACAAATGGGGTAATGGCATTCTTTCTAATGGAGGCATAGAATTCCATTGTGTGTGTATGTCTATATCTATATACATATATATAGACATATATCACATTTTCTTGATCCATTCATCTACTGAGGAGCATCAGAGTTGATTCCATATCATAGCTATGGTGACTAATTCTGCAATAAACATGGTTGCGCTGGCAGCTTTGGTATGACCTTGTTTGTGATCATTTGGGTAAATGCCCTAAAGTGAGATTGCTGGATCATAGGGGAGCTCTACACGGATTCTTTTGAACAACTTCCATACTGCTTTCCAAAGTGGTTAAACAAGTTTACAATCCCACCAACAATGCAGTAGGGTTCCCTTTTAACCACATCCCCTCCAACATCTGTTGTTATTACATTTCTTGATTATTGCCATTCTAACTAGAGTGAGGTGCAATCTCAATGTTGTCTTGATTTGCATTTCTTTTATGGCCAGAAAAGTTGAGCATTTCTTTATGTGTCTAATGGCCATTTTTATTTCCTCTTCAGAGAAGTCTCTCTTTAAGTCTTTAGCCCACTTAGTTATTGAGCAGCTGTTTGTTTTAAGATTTATTGTTGGGGGATTTTTTTTTGAGTCCTAAGTATATTTTAGATATAAGACCTTGTGTCGAGAAGATCTTCTCCCAGTATGTGAGCTTTCTATTGATCTTGCTAGCTATGACCTTTGCCTTGCAGAAGATCTGATGTTTCATGCAATCCCATTTGTCCAAACTTCCTTTGATTTCTTTTGTTTCTGGCTCTCTATTAAGAAAATTTCTGTCTGTGCTAAAAAAAAAAAAAAAACCCTAGATTTATTCCTATTCCTTCATGTAATGTTTTCTTGGTGTCTTCTTTTATTTTGAGGTCTTTGATCCATTCAGAGTTGATTCTCATGCAGGGTGACATATACAGAATCTAGCTTTAGTTTTCTACAGGTGTTTAACCAATTTTTCCCACACCATTTACTCAAAAGGCTGTCTGTCTTCCATTCTGTTTTTTTAGCTCCCTTGTGAAAGAGTAAGTGGCTATATGTCAGTGGATTCATTTCTGAGTCTTCAGTCTTATTCCACTGGTCCTCAGGTCCATTCTTGTGTCAGTACCAAGCTGTTCTTTTACTATGGCTTTTTAGTAGAGTTTGAAATTTGGAATTGATATTGTTCCAGTACTGTTCTTTCTGTTAAGGATTGACAAACCTACAACCAGCATTATACTTAATGGTGAAAAGTTACAGCCATTTCTTATAAATACAGGAGTGAGATTAAAAATGTCTACTCTCTCCACTCCTCTTCAACTTAGTATTAGAATGCTAGCTGGGGCAGTAAGACAAGATGCAAACTGAAAGGGGATCCAAATAGAGAAAGATGAAGTAAAACTCTCCCTCTTTGCAGATGACATGATCTTGTATTTAAAGAACTCCATGACTCCACTCCCAAGTTACTTGAGCTGATCAGAAATTTTGGCAAACTAGCAGAGTATAAAATTAACCCTCGGAAACCAATGACTTTCCTGTATTCCAATAACAATAAGAGTGTGGCTGAAATTAGGAAAGCAACCCCTTTTTAATAGCCGCACAAAAAAATAAAATACCTAGGAGTTAACTTAAGAGGTGAAGGACCTCTGTGATGGAAACTTTAAAAACCTTTAAAAGAAAAAGAAAGCAGAACTAAGGAAGTGGGAAACCTCCCATGCTCATGAATTGGGAGGATTAACATCATGAAAATGGCAATACTGCCAAAAGCTATATCCAAATTCAATGTGATACCTATCAATATCCCAATCTCACTCTTAAATGAAATAGAAGAAGCAATCCAAAAATTATTATGGAAGAATAAAAGACCCCGAATAGCACAGAGGGTTTTTTGTGATTCTTATTTTGTGTTACCATTTTGATTCTACAAAGTCATCTATGGATTTTAACTTCCTTCCCTCCCTTTGGATAAAGCTCACAATAACCCTGCCTCTAGCTCCCACAACACTTATATCTTAGATCTGAAAAATTGTTCCTAGATAGTGAATTACTTAATTGTATTTTGAACGTATAAAACATGCATATAAAAATAGCACATTTTCAGCTTTACAAAGTCGGTGGGGAGGGGGGAGGGGGGTATAATTGGGTGGGGGGAGGGGGGAGGCTGGGAAGGGAGGTGAAGGGTAAACAAAGGAGGAGGCTGCAATGCTTGGTAAGAAATGTATGCATTATCCTGCCCATGTAATTGTAGCCCCTCTGTACAGTATGTTCTCAAATAAAATAAAATAATATTAAAAAAAATAGCACATTTTGATCTCATGATAAAAGAGCCTTTTCCCCTCTCAAATTTATTTCCTGAAATGCAGTTTTAGAGAGAATCTGTTTTCAGTTTTAGATGAAAGGCTTATAGGAAACTGTGTTCATATTCTGGCTCCTCTTCCTGCACCTCAAAACCTAAAACACAAATTTTACAACCCATTTACAAGAAACAACACAAAAACCAAACACTGAGAATGCTCAGATGCAGAACGTTTTACAAAACCCAGAATATAACTTTGCTGTCTGAGGGAGAGGCTCTCTGAATAAATTAACAAACAAACCCAAAAGAGCAGCCAGGAGTATCAGACGTGAGTTTCCTGGCTACTACTCCATCGACCAGGAGCACGGAAGGGCTTCCTGAGCCTGCTGGAGAGTGCGTGGAGGAAAGTTTCCTTGCCAGCCTGAATACAAAAGTTGGCATCACCCCTCCTGGGCCTGTCTTTCTTTTCTTCTCCCCACAGTGGAGCAGAATTGTCCCCTGCTTCATGAAGGATAAATACTGTACAAGCTGGCCCACAGAGTGGCTTCTATTCAGTCTGCACTCCTTCCTAGGTGGGCGGTCTCTGCCCCACGGTGTGTGTGTGCTCCCAGGGGCTGATCCTCAGAGCCCAGGCCCACGGGGCAGGCAGGTGCTAGATGTGAGTCAGTGGCACTGTGTCATTCACACAGAAGCTACTGGGTTGCTGCCCTAGCCCAACAGGAGGTGTACCCTGATCTTCTCCCACAGTCCCAGGCGAGGTGCCCACAAGGGCCCGATTTGGACAGACTGCCACTAGGATCCTACTTCACCAGAGGGATCAGCATGCCAGATGAAGTGGCTGCCACCTGAATTACTACTTATTTTATGGAGCAGTTTTAAACAAAGTGATACATATTACTGTATGATATATAATGCTATATCCTTGAGTCTATAGTCCAAAATCATTGAACTTGATACTAACAAAAATGGATTTTATTGTTTGTATTTATAAGGCCATAATGGCAAACTGAAATAAAAGTACAACAAAACTCTTATCCAAAACACATGATTAAATATCAGTATTTGAAAAAAAATTGTATGTAAGTAGTGCAAACGAAGTTATACTAGAATAGTAAAACACACACAAAATATTTATTAGTTACATTCAAAAGTAAAATAAGTAATTACAGAAAGAATTACTACTAGAGGGCTGGGAAAGTGGTTCAGCGGTAGAGTGCATGCCTTGCAAGCATGAGGACTTGGGTTCGATTCCTCAGCACCACATAAACAGAAAAAGCCGGAAGTGGCGCTGTGGCTCCAGTGGTAGAGCGCTAGACTTGAGCTGAAGAGCTGAGGGACAGCGCCCAGACCCAGAGTTCAGGCCCCATGACCGGCAAAAAAAAAAAGAATTACTACTAGATAAAAAATATTACAATAGTTTAACAGGTTGAAGTGATATAGGTTAAATATTTGGTTTTTATAAAAGTTATTTAAATCTCCCAGTTCTGTTTATCTCAGTGAAGGAAAATGTTAGAACGTAGAAATTATATGTGGCACCTCTTGCTTCCAGTACCACAAAGGGGAGTGGCACTTCCTAATGGGAGTCCTGGGATGACACCCACACCCAGCGCATGTAGACCCATCAGAGGTCCCTGTGGTGACCCTGAGGGGGCCCAGGACATCACATTGCTGCTGCAGCAGGTGCAGCACTTGTTGTGGTGGGCTGCGGCCAACAAGGCTCCATCAGTGACCAGATCAAGCAAACCAGCCTCAGGGGCCAAAGCCAGGAGGGAAGGCAAGGCAGACCCCAAGTCCTGCCTTCCATCTGTGTGGACTACACTGCCAAGGCCAGACCCATTTCCCTGCTTTGGAGCACAACAAGGGTAGGGAGTGAGCCTCCAAACGGAGCATCCCCAGAATGTCACCCAGATCTGGGCCCATGCAGACCAAAAGGACAGAGGAGGCTACACAGCAAAGCCAAAGGACTTCAGGCCCCTGGTGCTGCAGCTGGTGCATTGAAAGTCCAGACTCCTCTGGCACTGATGGGCATATGCAGGGATGAGCCCATACCCGAGTTCACAGGGACCAGAAAATGGAAGTCTGTGGGGATGCTAAAGGGGCTCCAGGGTGCTGAGCTGGGCAGCTGTCACAAGCCTTCTGGCAGAGGGGTCAGCACACAACTCCAGTCTCCAGACCACCTTAAAGACTGATGAGGTGAGAGCAGGGGTTATACCGTGGAGGAGGGACATACAAAGCAACAAAGAAATCATCTTATAAATATGTTAGAAATAATCGAGTGAAAGAAAAGCATTTGAATACCCCCTGCTCTCTCTGTATTTGCTGTTGGTATAATTTGTGGAGGGGAAGGGCAAAAACAAATAGTTTAAATAGGGATACAGGTGGACTCATTGCAACAAGGAGATGTACAAGTCGTTATGTCGAAAAATGAACTTTACAATTTTGGTGGTGGGGGGAGGAGGATGGGAAAGGGCTTGATAAGAAATGTACTCATTGGGGCTGGGAAGGTGGCCCAGTGGTAGAGTGCTTGCCTTGCATGCATGAGGCCCTGGGTTCGATTCCTCAGCACCACATAAGCAAAAAGCTGGAAGTGGCACTGTGGCTCAAGTGGTAGAGCGCTAGCCTTGAGCTGAAGTGCTGAGGGACAGCGCCCAGGCCCAGAGTTCAGGCCTCACAACCGGACCCCCCCCCCCAAAAAAAAAAGAAATGTACTCATTGCCCTTGTAATTGTAACCCCTCTGTATGGTGTTTTCACAATAAATAAATAAATAAATAAATAAATAAATAAATAAATAAATAAATAAATAAATAAATAAATGACTGATAAGGTGAACCACAGCTGGGCTGCCTGGCCTCAAAGGGGTGGACTGCCCGCCCAGCCTTCCTTCTCCCGTGGACTGTACAGTGTACAAACATGGTGTCCCCCCACCCCACACCCATGAGGGCAGGCAGTGACCTCAGAACGGAGTCACCCTGGGATGGCACTCTCACCTAAGACCACTGCAGACCAGTACCAGCACCGCTGGAGGAGGAGAAGGCAGCAGTGGATTCAACTCCAGCCCCATGGCTGCCAGATCCTCCTGAGTGAAATGGAGCAACTGAGACTGGGAAGGGAGGTGGGAAGGATGGGCGGGGCTCATCTGGCAATGCTGGGGAGCATGCACACACATCCCCTCACTGTACATCCACCAGAAGGAAGGGGAACCCACTTCTCAACGGGTGACCTGAGGAGGCACCCACACCCACAGGGACTACAGAAATTGAGGTTCATGTGGTGACTTCGAAAGGGCTCCAGGGTACAGCCTTGCTGCTGCACTGAACAACAGGCAAAAAGAAAAAGAAAAAGAAAAACATCCACTAAAACTTCTCATCAATGATAATGTATTATACTTTAAAAACAGTTTTAATTCCCTCTTGTCGTATATTTTTGCATGGAGCCCTTTGAATTAACCAAAAATCTCCACGATTTCCTCATGCACAGTAATACTAATAAATATAGCTTCTATTCTTTTTTTAATTAAGGGAGGTTGCATATAGTTCCTTCCCATGTTTAATTCATGAAAAAGAAATCCTGAATATATCTGTCAAACACCAAACAGGATTTCTTCTGAACTCCTCACTGAAGAAAGAAAATAAAATGACCGAACAACAGGTATCACCCATATTGTCACCGTGCTAGCTTTCTCACTGATTAAAAATAATCCTGCAATGCACATGCAGATCACTTATGCAAAATTTTTTCCAACAATTCTTGTTGTTATATTACATTTATCTTTCTCCTTCTGTCTCCTCTCCTGCTTCTTTTCCCCAGGGTCCTGTTTCCCTCTTACATCCCTTTTCCCTTCAACTTTCTCCCTGTCCCCTCCTCTTCTTCCTCCTGCTATGCCTTTCCTCCTCTCTTACACCTTTCTCCTCCTTTCCTTTCCTCTTTCTCCTACACTTTCACTTTCTTCTACCTCTTCTTTATGGTCCTGGGGGTTGGACTCAGTGCCTTGTGCTCACTATGCAGATGCTCTGCTGCTCACTACAGGCCTCCAGTCTAGACTTCATCTCAATGACCATCTATTTCTGATTTGTTTTTAAATAGCAAAACCAACAAAGACTTTTGATTCAGGATTTAATTCATTGTACATATCCTGTGCCATAAATATGTGCTACTTCATACATTGTGGCTAATATGTTTTGGTTATGTCTTGGGGTTCAGATAAACTCATCAGAAACAATGTGTTTGAAGGCAATCTAATGTGATCCTGTGTTTCTCCCAAATTAATGAACTGGTTACTTTGTATCTTGCAAGTACTTCTATATTGTTCCCAGATTAATGAACTGTCACTTTGTGGTAACACCCACAGTAACACTAATCCAAGGATTGCTGGGGATCATAAGATTAAGTCCAGACAGGAAAATCCATGTGATATGTATCTCAAATTAACTGCTAAAAAGCCAGAAGAAGACTTGTGGCTAAGTGGTTTAGTGCCATCCTTGCACTGAATAAGATGATGACAGAACCCAGGCCTGAGTTTAAGACCTGTGGTGGGTGCAAGCACACTCGCACATGCACGCATGCACACACAAACACGCGCACACACGTGCGCGCACACACACACACACACACACACACACACACACACACACACACACACACACACAATTTCCCAACTAGAGCAAGTAGAATATCTGTTTTTCTGATAAGATGTCTGAGTTTCTGTCCCATGTGCTTGTATATTTTTGAAAGCTGTATCATCAACTTACCTAATTTTAATAAATGACACCTTGTTCACTATTATTTATGTTTGAAAATATTTTAAGACACATTTTCATGTAGAAATTTGAGTTTGTTCCCCAAATTGTGACTGTCTTGGTTTGTAAGAATGAAAGAATTGTGCCTTTAATTCATTAGTTCATAAATTAGAAAAGTAACCACAACCCTAGAACCAATTGCCTTTGAATTCTAAAAGCCACACAAATATATTAGTTTTTATTTATCCTATCTTTGATTCAACTCATCTTTCTCAAAATAGTTTTTAGTTTTACTTAAATATCCTGCCATTTTTCTAACCCGAACCCTAACTGGAACATTCAGGCTAACCCTCACACTAATCATACCCTAATCGTTCTATTATGAACAGTTTCCTATTTCACATTCATCCTAA
Organism: Dipodomys merriami; assembly: GCF_024711535.1. Classification (NCBI taxonomy): domain Eukaryota; kingdom Metazoa; phylum Chordata; class Mammalia; order Rodentia; family Heteromyidae; genus Dipodomys; species Dipodomys merriami. Next base: position 146,403 of record NW_027202577.1, on the reverse strand, counting down.
TTGTAACTTGACTTGTTTTTCAAAAATTTACTTTCAATTAGACCCTAAATTTTCCATTTCCCTAATGCTAACATTAAGCCCATCTAGAACGGAAACCTAACTTTCACCCTAATGATAGTCCAATTCTAATGTTTAAAAAAATATTCTAGTTTTTATTCATTCTAGTGAATGCTCCAGTTTGCACTATGGAAATGAATTTCAATTTGCCCTAATTCCCACAAATTTCCTGACTCTACATCTGAAGTTATATTGTTCCCTAACATGAACCATTATGTGTCCTCAAATTCTCACATCAGGAAAAATATGGTAGTTTCCCTTGATCTTACCTTTTCATGAACCCCTGTACCCTAAAACAGTTTCAGATTTACTCATCATCTAGTCCATTACTTAACGCTAACTCTCAACTGAAACCTGGCTGGAAAACTCTCATTGATCATTACAAGAATGATCACTGAGAAATAAATATAATGATAATGCTCTAGTTACTATTCAATCTCACATTTTTTGCTTCCACTTTTTAGTGAAAACTCAATTTCATACTAAAAATATTCTTATTCATAACACTAATCATAATCAGAACAAAATACTGACCCTAATCTTAATATAAATTATATGTCAATACTAACACAAGTAAACTAATTTTCACTCATCTTGACTTGATTCAAGTAAGCCTTCCAAACATAGGTTACAATTTTTTCCCAATACCTTAGTCATTTTCTAACCCTAAACTTAACCTTAACTGGAACATTGAGAATAACCATAAGCCTGATTGTAAGTAGATTCTAATATAGCAATACTCTAGTTCACATTCATTCTAACTCTTACCAGGCTTATTCTAAAATTTACCTTCAATTTGAGCCTCATTTTTTTCTCCTTTACTCTAACCTTAATCATGGCTGTAATCCTAACCATAAGCTTGACCCTAATGGTATCCCAATTATATAATTTATGAAAATCCCTCATTTTGTGTCATCCTAACTGAAATTGACTTGTAATTCTTGAAATAAATTGCAGGTTTTCCTAAACCCTACAGATTTTTTCACTCTTAACTCTGAATCTATCTTGTTCTATAACAGGAATCATAATACCCATTTGATCTCAAATCCTGGTATTATGAAATAAAATGTATTTCCATTATTGTAACATTTCCTGAATTCATAGAACCTAAAATAAGTTCAGATTTATTTAACATTTAACCCATTCCTTCTTTTTTCTTTTTGTTGGTCGTGTGGCTTGATCTCTGGGCCTGGGCATGATCCCTGAGCTCTAGGCATGGGCACGATCCCTGAGTTCTTTAGCTCAAGGTGTGCACTTTACCACTTGAGCCACAGCACAACTTTCAGGTTTTCTGGTGGTTAATTGGAGATAAGAGTCTCACAGATGCTCCTGCCAGGACTGGCTTTGAACTGCAATCCTCAGAAATCACCTTCCAGGAATGGGAGTCCAGGGAAACCATAACCAACCAACTAAGTGACTTGAGAATAAACACTGAGCACAAATTAAGGAAGAAAAGAAGTTCATACAAGATCTAAAACAAAGCCCCAACAAAGCCAAACAATTAGAAGGAAAAGAAATGAAAAACAAAGTAGAAAGTCTTGATAGTAGGTTAGACCATGCAGAAGATCGAATCCCAGTTATTGAAGACAGCCTAGATATTATAGAGAAAAAACATTCAACCATCCAAGACAAATCCAAGAAATATGGTAGATCTATTCAACATTTTGAAGACACCATCAGAAGGCCTGATCTGAGGATAATAGTTGTAGAGGAGCACCTAGAGACAGAAGTTAATGGTCTAGGAAATTTGTTTAATAGGACCTTAGCAGAGAACTTCCCAAACATGCAAAAAGATAGGCCTATTCAGACACAAGAAGCTTTTAGAACTCCAAATAGACCAGACCAAAACAGGACATCCCACCATCATGTTGTAATCTGCACAGGATCAATTCAGACCAAGGAAAAGATCCTTAAAGCTGTCAAGGAGAAAAGATCAATCACGTATAAAGGGAAACTAATTAGAATCACCTCAGATTTATCAGCAGAGACAATCAAAGCAAGAAGAGCCTGGAATGATGTATGCCATGCCCTAAAGACAAACAACTATCAACCAAGAATACTGCATCTAGCTAAACTTTCCTTCATAACCTCAGGTCAAATAAAAACCTTCCATAGCAAAGAAAAACTGAAACAATACATCTCCACCAAACCAGCCCTATAAAAGATTTTTAAACATGTCCTATACATAGAAGACCACAATAAAGGCCAAGAAACCTCACCCAAACTGAAAATCCAAGAACCATAGGAAGAACCTAGTTGCCGCAGCCCCCAAGGAGGTGGATAAAATGGCAGGAACTCCCAAATACCTCTCAGTCCTATCTCTCAACATTAATGGACTTAACTCACCAATTAAGTGACATAGACTGTCTAGTTGGATTAAAAAGCAAGATCCTTCTATCTGCTGCCTTCAGAAGTCACATCTTGCCCTTAAAAACAAACACATTTTCAATGTGAAAGGCTGGAACAAAATCTACCAAGCAAACGGCCCCCATAAACAGGCAGGAGTTGCAATCCTAATATCAGATAAAATAGACTTCAAATTAAAATTAGTGAGAAGAGATAAAGAAGGTCGCTACATACTAATTAAGGGATTGCTCCTTCAGGAGGATATTACAATTCTAAATCTCCATACGCCAAACAACAGAGCACACAAATTTATCCAAGAAACACTACTTTAACTCAAATCCCACATAGATCCAAAGACATTAATTGTTGGGGACTTTAACACACCACTCTCTCCACTAGATAGATCAACTCGGCAAAAACTCAATAGAGAAACCGCAGATCTGAACAACTGCATAGATCAACCAGATTTAACAGACATCTACTGAATATTTCACCCAGCAGCATCAGAATACACCTGGGTTTACATGGGACTCAGTGTCAGGTGAGCCTAGACCACTTGGCTAACTTCCCCATGTACCATGCATATTGTATGCAGTGTGATGTCAGTGGACCACATTTTCAGGGTGTGAAAAGTCTGACATTCTTGGTCTGGGAAGGTGGCTCAGTGGTAGAGTGCTTGCCTTGCATGCATGAGGCCCTGGGTTCGATTCCTCAGCACCACATAAGCAAAAAAAGAAAAAAGCCAGAAGTGGCGCTGTGGCTCAAGTGGTAGAGCGCTAGCCTTGAGCTGAAGAGCTAAGGGACAGTGCCCAGACCTGGAGTTCAGGCCCCATGACCGGACCCAAAAAAAAAAAAGAAAAGTCTGACATTATTAATGCATATTTGTAATGTAGTGCAGCAGAAACTAGGAAAATATTGCTTGGCATTCTGCTTTGGTTTGAGAATAAGACTTACAAAGCTAAGCATTGTGGTGCATGCCTATAATCTCAACGCTCAAGAAACTGAAACAAGAAGATCACATGGAATATACAGAGACTCTGTGTTCAAACAAAAGGAGGGTGGACAATAATGGAAAGGGTAACACTGATCAACATGCATTGTCCACATGAAATAAAATGAAAATCTCTTTAAAATTATTTAAAGAGATAGTATTTATTATTTATTTTACAATTATTATTTATTTTATTATTTGCTTATTTGTTACAAATAAACTGCTGATGGCTCACACTTGCAATCCAAGATAGTCAGGAAGCTGAGACATGATGATCCCAGTTGACTTTTGGGGGATGGTAACTTGACGTAAGACTCTCATGGACTTTCTGGCCCAGGTGGTTTGAATCTTGACACTCAGATCTCAGACTTCTAAGTAATTAGGGTTACAGGGGTAAACCTCCAGCTCCAGGCTTCCAAGTGACTATTATCTCCAAATAACCACAAAAATGCCAAATGTGGCTCAAGTGATTGAACTCCAGCCTTCAGTGAAAAAATCTCAAGGGATAGTACCCAGGCCTCAAGTTCAATTCCCATGAACAACAACAACAAAAACAAAGAATCATCAATAGAATATGCAATCACTGTTGTTGTTGGTACCCTGTGCTTACATGGTAAATATCAGTAATTGTTCAATGATCTCTTTGTGCATCAAACTATTAAAATCATCTTTGCCATACATCCTGACTCCACATGAGGCAAAAACATCTAACAAAGATGAAATAAAGATCCTATGATCATTACTCAGACCAGTTCTCCCCACATTCTGGTGGCTGTTGGTGACTGTGGGAAGAGGATTTTTTTCTGAACAGACAATGTCCACAGATGCACAGTGAGGTCCCTCAAAAGCTAGCAGAAGGGATGCACCTATGCCCATCCTCAGTCACTGTAAGCGTGGTGGGACTCATTTTCTGAGAAGCTTTCACACTACTGCTGTGTGTAGAATACAGTCATCAAACTGGAAATGAGTTAATATTGATACTAGAGCTAACTCTCAGCATCTATTATTGCATCCCAGAAGGAGGTGATGCACAGAGATATGTGCATGTGTGTGTAAGTACACACCTTGTGTGAACAGCAGTATTGGGATTTAAACTCAGAGTCTCACACTCTCACTCAGCTTTTTCACTCAAGTATAGCACTTGGCGCTATACTTCTTAGGCCAAAGTTTCACTGAGATTTTTTTGTTAGTTAACTGGAAATATGAGTCTCAGAACTTTTCTGCCCAGATTTTTCTGCAAACCCTAGATCTGAGCCTTCTGAGTATCTAGAATTATAGGTGTGAGACACTTGTTGCCAGCTTCAACTACTATCCAAGGAGACACATGGCTTTATTGATACAGCTGGTTGGCCTTCGTTTATGATTAGTGGAGATTGGAGTTGGAACTCCAGCCTTTCCTAGGGCCTGAGTTGGTAATTCTAGGCATCTTGTCACCATTCATCAGACAGAATTGCCTTTAGCCTACTTGTCACAGAATTGAGAGGTAACTGCCAAGTCTCCTGGAATTCAGGGCCAATGCAAGGGATATCTGTTGGTTCTGAGTAATCAGGGCTGGCGTTCCATGGCCTTTCAGGCTTCCAGATTTGCCTGCTAGATCACTGTGCTTCCTATGCTTCCAGCACCTTTCACTCACAAGGACTAGGGCAGGCCCAGGACTCTGCTTTGAGGTGCCATGTTTGTTTATTGGGTGAAGAATATGAATGTAAGAATCAGCAAACTCACTCAATCCAGGGCATAGAAAGCTGTTCACAGGCTTTCAGGATTTCAGCTTGACCATTCTGGGGTTGACTCCCACTGCTCCTACCTTGAAGCATGCTCTTCAGAACCTAGATCAAGAGGGTCCATAAGGGGCCTGCATTGCATCTCAACACTGCCTAGCTGCTTTCCTGCTAAGCTGCTCCTCCTGCACTCCTCATGCTATGTGTGATGAAGGGGGCCAGAAAATCTATACCAAAATAATCCTGCTATAGCATGTGGGGTCAAAGTTCATAGGGCATAGAAACATTTTTCTGGGTTTTCATACTCAGGAAAATGAGTGATTATTCTCTTTTTTGATTGGTTTTGTTTTTCATTATTTCTGGATGCTGTATATGTAAACACAGACTGGTTCAAATGTGCTCTTTGAACAATGTCTTAATTTGATAAGCAGACATCTCACAATAAGTCAAATACCCAATAGCCCCATTTGTCAAAGGTCTTCTCTTCTCCAACACCTTCAAGAAGATGCAAGAAAGAAAAGAAAATATTTTTGTAACCCTTCTCTTTGATCCATGTGTGAACACAAAGTGTGGATTCAAAGTGTGGATCAAAGTGTGGATCCAAAGTGTGGAACAAAGTGTGGTAGAGCAACAGTCTTGACCAAAAAAGCTCAGGGATAACACCTAGACCCTAAGTTCAAGCCCTTGGAACAAAACAAAAGCAAAAGAAAACAATCCACAATATGTATGGGATATATGGATGTAGAGAGCTGCGAGAGGCCGCACCTGGAAGATGGCGCTGGCTTCCGCCCTCCGCCTTCCCGATGGCAAGTGCTCTCGTGGTAAACAACTCCTGATATGGCTAAGGCAAAGAATCTGGCTTGCTTCCGCGCACCTGAACCTATTGGCGGTTCCCACGTGGCGTATCAGGGTTGGCTACCCAGCGGGTACTTAAGGCTGTGGGGAATTCTCCCCGGGGTTGGGGTCACAAGATTAAAAAAAAAGGTCCTGAATAAACGGCAGAGAGAAGAGTCCAGTGTCGCGTCTCCTTGCTGGTCGAGGCGGTAGCGACACGTGGCGGCCCGTACGGGGACTCAGCCATAACCCCAACGAGGACTCAGAACTCTCTGCGGTCAGGGTGGTGCACCGGTAAGTCCCCAGGTAAAAGGGGAATCCGCGACAAAAGCGGGGGTAAGTCCCCAGGTAAAAGGGGAATCCGCCACAAGAGTGGGGAGTAAGTTCCCAGGTAAAAGGGGAATCCGCCACAAGAGCGGGAGGGATTTTTGCTCTTCTCGGTAGATAAAGAGAGAGTGAGAACCCGGGGCTAGTCAATAGAGTAGCCAAAAGTGAAAGTAAAAGTTTGTTTACCAGCTTTAAATGTTTAAAACATGGGCGCTTCTTTTTCGCACCCAATTTTTTTGGCTCTCAATGAGCTACTGCACTCAAAAAAGTTAAAAATAAAAAAGAGTACTTTAGAGAGATTTTTGAATGAATGTGACACCGTTGCCCCATGGTTCGCTGTCTCTGGAAGCCTCACGGTGGCCTCTTGGGAGAAACTAGGGAGGGACCTAGATTTTGCCTCTGAACAAGGAACGCTTAAGAGCGGAGTGAGACCAATATGGAAACTGATAAGAGGCTGTCTCGAGGACCAGCGTTGCAGTGAGGCGGTAGAGAATGGTCAGGCCGCCTTAGAAATGCTGCAGGAAGAAAGATCAGAAAGGGCAGACAGCGAAAAGGAGGAGAGCAGGGGGGGGTCATGCCCTGATTTTGCCGAACTAGAGACCTCTGAGTCTACAGACTCAGAGGAACTACAATCACTCATAGAACAAATAGAAAAAACAAAGATAAGAAAGAGGAGGAAAGGGAAGGAGAGAGAGGACCCAGATAAAGACGAATGCACGCCCTCCGTGCACCGCCCCACACCTTCGGCCCCTCCGCTCTATGCAGAGGACCCTGGAAGTGGCAGCCCCGGCTGTTCTTTCAGCCCAGGCGTGTGGAAAGCGGTCAGAACCGAGTTACATCTAGCCTGTCCAATATTTCAGGATCCACAGGGACAGCGGTATCATGAACCCTTAGATTTTAAGGTGATAAAATCTTTAGCTGAGTCTGTGCGGACATACGGAATCACGGCCTCCTTTACTGTAGCCCAGGTGGAGGCCCTAAACAGACACTGCATGACACCCGGTGATTGGAGTGGGCTCGCACGAGCTTGTTTGAGCCCAGGTCAGTATTTAGATTGGAAGGCTTTTTTGATTGAATTTGCTAGTGAAGAGGCTGCGGCCAATCAGGCTGGGGGAAACCCAGCTTGGGACAGAGATATGCTGCTTGGACAGGGGAGATTCGCCAATCAGCAGATAGGCTACCCGGTCCAAGTTTATGAACAAATCAATAAAATTGGCATAAAGGCATGGAAGGCCTTACCAAATAAAGGCGAGGTGAGTGGCAATCTCACCAAAATCCTGCAGGGCTCTATGGAGCCGTTTTCGGACTTTGTTGCTCGTATGGTCGAGGCCGCTGGCAGAATTTTTGGTGACCCAGACGCAGCCATGCCATTAATTAAACAGCTTGTTTACGAACAGTGTACTAAGGAATGCAGAGCCGCCATAACCCCATATAAGAATAGGGGACTAGAAGCATGGATGAAAGTATGCAGAGAGCTGGGCGGACCACTAACTAATGCTGGATTAGCTGCTGCTGTGGTGCAATTAACCCAGAAGAAAGGAGGAGGCTCAGGTGCATGCTTTAGATGCGGCAAGATGGGACACATAAAGCGTAATTGCCCTGAAAGAGGAAGTGTGATAGAAACAGGAAAGGGACAACAGCCTAAGCGGCTTGGGCTGTGCCCTAGATGTAAAAGGGGGAAGCACTGGGCAGTTGAATGCCGATCTGTGAAAGACATCAACGGTCGAACCTTAATGCAGGCCCATTCAAAAAACGGGCAGCAGGGCCCCCGCCCTCAGGGCCCGCAAATATATGGGGCAGTCGAGAACCAGGACAGGAACCCAGAACAGTGGCCGACCCTCCGGCACCCCAAGGACCACGGAGAGCCACTGCAGGCTCAGCAGGACTGGACCTCTGTGCTACCACCAGACTCGTATTAACTCCCCGAATGGGGGTCCAGTTAGTTGACACAGACTTCCAAGGACCCCTTGAGCCTGGCACGGTGGGATTGTTGATAGGGAGGTCATCCACAATTCTGCGGGGCCTTAAGGTGCATCCTGGTGTGATTGACCCAGACTATACTGGAATTGTAAAGATTATGGTTGAATCTCCTAAAGGAATTTTAGCCATCTCCCCAGGAGATAGAATTGCTCAGCTTTTGATTTTACCCAGTTTACATGACCATTTTGTGGCTCAGCCCAAGCTAAGAGGAAAAGGGGGTTTTGGATCCACGGGAACAGACTTAACATTCCTGTCTCTTGATTTGGACCAAAGACCAGTTCTTGAACTCAATGTTGATAATAAGAAAATTTTGGGCCTTTTGGATACTGGGGCAGACAGGAGCATTATTGCCAGAAAAGATTGGCCATCAGGATGGCCTGTACAAGCGTCCTCCCAAACCTTACAAGGTCTGGGATATGCTAAGGCCCCTGACATGAGTGCGAGACAGCTGCACTGGAGTGATGAAGAAGGACATTCTGGTATAATACAGCCTTATGTGTTACAGCTCCCGGTTTCCTTATGGGGCAGAGACCTTATGAAAGAAATGGGATTTAAATTAAGTAATGACTATTCCCCTGCATCACAGGACATGATGGTGCGTATGGGTTATCACCCCAGTTTTGGACTAGGTAAATTTCTACGAGGGAACAAGGAGCCTATTAAAGTGTACCAGAGAAACCACAGGCAGGGCTTGGGTTTTTCCTAGGGGCCACTGGGGGAGGGATCCCCATATCCTGGAAAACAGAGGAGCTGGTGTGGGTGCCTCAGTGGCCACTTTCCTCTGAAAAATTAACTGCCGCCAGGACATTAGTACAGGAACAGTTAACCCAAGGACACATTAAACCATCAGTATCCCCGTGGAATACACCCATTTTTGTTATTAAAAAGAAGTCTGGAAAATGGCGTTTGTTACACGATTTACGAGCCATCAATAACCAGATGCAAATTATGGGCCCCGTACAACGAGGCCTACCTTTGCTTTCTTCCCTGCCGGCCTTTTGGCCCATTATTGTGATTGATATAAAGGATTGTTTTTTTTCCATTCCCCTGCATGATCAAGACAGTGTGAGGTTTGCTTTTACTATTCCCTCCTGCAATCATGAGGAGCCAGATAAAAGATATGAGTGGGTAGTTTTGCCTCAGGGGATGGCCAATAGTCCTACTATGTGCCAACTTTATGTGGATGAAACTCTTGCCCCTCTTAGACAAAAATATCCCAAATTAAGATGCATTCATTATATGGATGATATTTTACTAACAGCAAAGAGTAAACATATGCTGGAAAAGGCGTATGTGGATTTGATTGAGATGCTAAAGCACAGAGGACTGTTTATAGCTCCTGAAAAGGTACAGCAGGACCAGGTTATAGATTACTTAGGAGCGAAAATATGTAAAAATTGCGTTACTCCACAAAAGGTAGAGTTGAGAAAAGATAATCTAAAAACCTTAAATGATTTTCAAAAATTGTTAGGAGATATTAATTGGGTTAGAAGCTATTTAAAGCTACCAAATTATGAGTTGAGACCCCTTTATGTTATATTACAAGGAGACTCTGCTTTGGATTCTCCTAGACAGTTAACCAAAGAGGCAAGAGAGACTTTACATAAGATAGAAGAAGAGATTACAAAATGCCTGCTTACAGAGAATACAGGAAGACAAGAGTATTACCCTGTGTATACTCCCTACCTTGTCTCAACCTACTGGGTTGTTGTGGCAAGAAGGCCCGTTGTTTTGGATTCACCCGAAAATATCACCAGCCAAGTCTATTGAATATTACCCTACTGCTGTGGCTGGTCTTGCACTCTCTGGAATTCAACAATGCTTACAGTATTTTGGAATTGCCCCATCTATCATTATAGTTCCTTACACCAGCCATCAAGTTCAAACTTTGTGTGCTACTATAGATGTTTGGGCTATTTTACAATGTAGCTTTACTGGACAAATAGACAACCACTTTCCAAAACATCCCCTTTTGGGGTTTTTCAAGGAACACCCAATTATCTTTCCTAAGGTAACGACTTCTCAACCTATTGTAAGTGCCCCTAATGTATTTACTGATGGCTCAAAAACGGGATGTGGTGTATACATGGTTGAGGCACAGCGACCGGTACAACACCAGTTTCAGCCCGGTGCTCCTCAGATGGTAGAGTTAAAAATTGTTATAAAAGTTTTTGAAGCATGCCCGTTTTCTTTTAATTTAATATCTGATTCTGCTTATGTTATTAATGCTCTCAAGGTTTTAGAGGTTGCCGGACCTATTAAGAGTTCCAGTCCGGTTGGTCCATTGTTTCAACAATTACAACAGTTGATTTGGCAGAGAAAATCATGCTTTTATCCCTTGCATATTCGGGCTCATACGGGCCTGCCAGGACCCCTGGGCAAAGGAAATGATGTAGTGGATCAATGGACCAGACAAGAATGGGTATTTATTAGCTCTGCCTTAGACAGAGCCAAAACCTTTCATAAAACATTTCATGTTAATGCAAAAGCACTACAACAAAAATTTCAAATTTCTCGAGCCGATGCGAGACAGGTGATATTAGACTGTCCTCGATGTGTAATTTATCAGCATCCGCCTAGTGTTGGGGTTAATCCCCGGGGTTTGCTCCCGCTAAAAGTTTGGCAGATGGATGTGACTCACATCTCTGAGTTTGGACACCAAAAATATGTACATGTGTCTGTGGACACCTGTTCAGGTGTTATACATGCCACGTCCTCGGCTGGAGAAAAGGCACGCAATGTTATTGCCCATTGTTTGGAGGCCTGGGCAGCCTGGGGAAAACCTTATCAACTTAAGACTGACAATGGACCTGCGTACACAGGACAACAGTTTGCCTCCTTTTGTCATCAAATGGAGGTGCAACTTATACATGGTTTGCCTTACAATCCCCAAGGCCAAGGCATTGTGGAACGTGCTCACCGCAAGATAAAAGAGTGCCTACAATAACAAAAGGGGGGAATTGGCCATGGCCGTACCCCAAAGGAAAGACTTTCTCTTGCTTTATTTACTATTAATTTTTTAAATTTGGATGCTCAGAGTCAATCCGCAGCAGATAGACATAATGAACCTTATGGCCCAGCAAAAGGGATGGTAAAATGGAAGGATGTCTTGACAGGGCTCTGGCGTGGGCCCGATCCCGTACTGACATGGGCACGAGGCTCTGTTTGTGTTTTTCCTCAGGACCAACAAGATCCGGTGTGGGTGCCTGAACGCCTCACTAGAAAAGCCCAGTGTGAAGAGGCACGAGATGCGGGGGGTGATGGTCCTCCTGCTCATCCTTGCGATGGTGCAACTGGGAAGACCAGTACCAAGATGGGGAACCCTGTCTGTGTTCCCGAGACCGATGCCCATACGACATGATGCATAACTGTTTCCTTGATTACAGCCTCTTCGGGTTCTGGTACCGTGACTGGTGTTGTGGCAACTGCTACGGGTTGCGGCGGCCAAAGTGTTAAACCTAAATCTTCTATTACTCACAGGCCTACCTCTGTGCGTGTATCCCCCATTTTTGTTCATTGTGAGTATGGAAGAACTTACCTTGTACATTAACCCAATGCTGGAATGCCTCAAAGTTTAAATATGCTTTAGTTACCCGAATGCCTCGTTGGGTGTCTGTGCCTGAGGATGCTCCTAATGCTATTGACCTAATCATCTTAAGGAGAAGGGCTGGGAAGGTGGCTCAGTGGTAGAGCACTTGCCTTGCATGCCTGAGGCCCTGGGTTCGATTCCTCAGCACCATATAAGCACAATGAAAAAAGCCGGACGTGACGCTGTGACTCAAGTGGTAGAGTGCTGGCCTTGAGCTGAAGAGCTGAGGGACAGCACCCAGACCCAGAGTTCAGGCCCAGGAAAAAACCTATTTAAAAAATGCTGCAAATTTGTCTAAACAGTTGTCTAGTTATCTTTTAGGTAATTGAACTGGGGAGTTCGACAGCCTGATGGAACAGCTCATGGTTGCCATCGTCATGGTGAACTCGACCTGAGTGGATGCTGGATTGGCGGAGGGGTTATCTTCATGTATCTCCGCTGCTATGAATCATCTCAAGGAGGGGGCGGGTTTGGGAGCCCTGATAGGCCTTCTGGTGTTAGCCTCCTTGGTATGTCTGTGGTGCATTTGCCAAATTAGAGGTTCTCAGCATCGCAGTGCAGCCATGATTATCCAAGCCTTTACAGTCATTGGAGCAGGTCAGTCCCCCTAAGCGTGGCTTGCCACCCTAAAACAATGAACACAGATTGCAAAGCCAAAGTACTGCAGTCGAGAGGCATGAGTTTTGCCCTCGAGGAGAGCATGTTTGATTGCACACGGGTTCGATTCGCCTTTTCCCGTCCTTGTGAAAAACGAATCAATGGACAGGCTGAGTCATCCCTAGAGAAGGTACCCTCTGGGAGAAGGCTTGTATGCAGTCCTTGCATTGCACAACAGGGATCAGACCTCTGTTCTCATCTGTGTTCTTTAAACAAAAAAGGGGGAACTGTAGAGAGCTGCGAGAGGCCGCACCTGGAAGATGGCGCCGGCTTCCGCCCTCCGCCTTCCCGATGGCAAGTGCTCTCGTGGTAAACAACTCCTGATATGGCTAAGGCAAAGAATCTGGCTTGCTTCCGCGCACCTGAACCTATTGGCGGTTCCCACGTGGCGTATCAGGGTTGGCTACCCAGCGGGTACTTAAGGCTGTGGGGAATTCTCCCCGGGGTTGGGGTCACAAGATTAAAAAAAAAGGTCCTGAATAAACGGCAGAGAGAAGAGTCCAGTGTCGAGTCTCCTTGCTGGTCGAGGCGGTAGCGACATATGGATATACCTGTATTATACCATAACTATGCTGTAAAAATAAACCTATTAGAAAATTTAAATTTGTTTTCTTTTGTAGCTCAGTACCAGAAGCTCAGGCCTATAATACTACTTACTCAAGAGACACTTCTCATCAATTCACCAGGAAAAAGCTGGGAGTGAAAGTGTTGCTCAAGTGGCAGAGTGCCCGCCACAAAACTAAAAGCTAAAACAAAAAGCTTGAGCCCTGTATTTAAACAGAATACTGGACCAAACTATTTCTTTTGTGTCCCTGTCTAACTTCTATCTTTCTAGAGTGAACTGAATCAGTACTGTTTCATTTTTACCAGAGAAAAAATTGGATCTGAAAATGGTGCTGGGAAAACTAGATATTCACCTTGAGAAGATTGAAACTCAGTTGCTATCTCTTACACCATACCACCTACACACACACACACACACACACATGTCGCTACCGCCTCGACCAGCAAGGAGACGCGACACTGGACTCTTCTCTCTGCCGTTTATTCAGGACCTTTTTTTTTTAATCTTGTGATCCCAACCCCGGGGAGAATTCCCCACAGCCTTAAGTACCCGCTGGGTAGCCAACCCTGATACGCCACGTGGGAACCACCAATAGGTTCAGGTGCACGGAAGCAAGCCAGATTCTTTGCCTTAGCCATATCAGGAGTTGTTTACCACGAGAGCACTCACCATCGGGAAGGCGGAGGGCAGAAACCGGCACCATCTTCCAGGTGCGGCCTCTCGCAGCTCTCTACACACACACACACACACACACACACACACACACACACACACACACACACACACACATTAATTCAATTTAATCAAAAGATCAGTGCTAGAGAACCTGCTATTGATTACATGTAACACTCAGATTAGCCCCTTCCAAGTCAAATCTCTGGGGTTAGGGAGTGAACTCCAGGCCAGACACACACTAGGCAATGCTCTAACATTTGAACTGTGCTTCTATCCCTTTTTTATTTAATATTTTTGAGAGGGTCTTACTACCTTGCTTCAAAGTGCCACTGAATGTATAATATCCTTGCACTGTTCCCCAAAAGCCCAAATTACAGCCTCTGCCAACATTTCCAGTTTTTCTCATTTTTCTTCCTATCTTCCACACACATAATCTCACTTCAGAAGATACTTTTCTCAGGTATTTGTTCTGATGAAAAACTGACTACTTGCCGGGTGCTAGTGGCTCACGCCTGTAATTCTAGCTACTCAGGAGGCTGAGATCTAAGGATCACAGTTCAAAGCCAGCCCAGCAGAAAAGTCAGTGAGACTCTTATCTCAAATTAACCACTAGAATACCGGAAGTGGTGCTGTGGCTCAAGCAGTAGAATGTTCGCCTTGAGCTGAAGAGCACAGGGATAGTGCCCAAGTCCAGAGTTCAAGCCCCACGACTTACGAAAAACAAACAAAAAACCTGACTACATGCAACCCAATTAATATGCAGCAATCCCTTGTATTTGATGCACTGACATTTTATAATCTAAAAAGAAAACAAAAAAATCCACTTAAAGTTCTATGAGGGCAGAGTGAGAAAGGTGAGGGGCCCTGGGATTAGACATGTGGAACTCCTGACCTAAGTGGCAGAGTAAGCACCTTCCCCACATCAGGACCTTCATGACACCAAATCTGCACCTTTGTCCTCTGTCAGTGTCCACAATGACTACCCCACTCATATCTGCCACCATTTTCAACTTGAGAGAAGCTTTTGGTTGCCAAGATGCTCAATGACAGAGCTCCCAGAGAAGGGGCTGCTTGCTGGACAGGAAGGCAGTGGTCTCTCCTGCTGCTGAGGTGTTTCCCTTGGAGGCACTTGGCCAACACCCTGCCCAGCACCAAGTTCCACCAGAGCTAGGTCATCAGCAACCTGAAGGGTGAGCCAGTCCCAGTCTTGTACTCTAGGGACAGCAGCTTCAGAGACTGCTCTTTCTCACAGGTGCTGAGCAGCTGCTGCCCAATCAGAAGCAGACCAAAAGAGGCAGGTCAACTCCAGTCTCTATAAGAACTAGCTGTTCCTCCAATTTGAAGAAAACACCTATAAATATAGAGACAAGTGTCACTTCATGCACAGCATCCACAAGCTCCACAGCCTAGCCTGCCATCCCAAGTGCAAGATCTAGTACCTTCCATGTCACCAACCTTTGCCTCTATGTGCCCTGCTGCCACTTCATCCACAAAGCCAAGGAACACAGAGCCCTGGCCAGGACCTTTCTGCAGACCTTCCCTATCTCCAGCATAGCTTTAGCTTTGCTGGATTTTCCAGTGCCAATGAGACTGCTGCCACCACAAGGCTGCTAGATAGCCCCACGTCGATCATCCCAACACCCATCCTGATTGCCGATGACCTCCTGGGCTCACCCAACCTTCCTGATGGCACCAATAACCCCTTCACCTTCTAGAGTCAGGTATTTGTTCTTTACCTCTTTCATGGGGCTGCCTTTCATGTCTACCCCATCACCTTCCTATTCTGATCCATGTCTGAGTTCTCTCACATGTTTGATTCTCATGCCACCCCTCAGAATTCTCTCTTGGGTCAAGGCTACCTGTGCAGTACAGCAGGAGCCATGCTAGGTCAGATTCCCCCATCTTGGACAATTCAGGAGACCTGCCCATTTTCAGAAAACTGTCCATCTCATATGACTAAAGCACCAGGGTAAGGAGGGACACCCCCAATCCATTCCTTCTACTCCCCTTCCTCCTGCACCACATCCTAGATCCAATTAATCACCAAAAAACCTGGAAGTGACCTGTATTTCAAGTGGTACAGTACTAGCTTCATGCTAAATGAAGCTCAAGGATAGCTCCTATCCTGAATTCAAGCACCAAGACCACCACAGAACATCAACAATAAAAAGATGAGTGATTTGGAAATGGAAAAAGGCCTTTAAATTCAAGTAGATCCACTGAAATGGAAAAAATAACCCTGTCCTATGACTAAAGGACTCAATATTGTACTTTATTTTACTTTTTATCAGTTGTGGAGCTTTAGTCATGGCCTGGGCAACGTCCCAGAACTTTTTTGCTCAAGACTAGCACTCTACTTCTTTAAGCAACAGCTACACATCTGGTTTTGGGGGTGGTTAATTAGAATAAGAATATCACAGACTTTCTTGCTCAGGCTGGCTTTGAATTGTGATCCTCAGATCTCAGCCTCCTAGAAGCTAGGATAACAAATGTGAGTCACCAGTGCCCAGCTAGGACTTAATATTTCTAAAAGAGGGCTGGGAAGTTGGCTCAGTGGTAGAGCACTTGCATTGCATGCCTGAGGCCCTGGGTTCAATTCCTCAGCACCACATAAGCAAAAAGAAAAAAGCCAGAAGTGGCGCTATGGCTCAAGTGGTAGAGCGCTAGCCTTGAGCTGAATTGCTGAGGGACAGCGCCCAGGCCCAGAGTTCAGGCCCCACAACCGGACCCAAAAAAATAAAATATTTCTAAAAGAGCAGTACTTTTCAAATTGCCTTTGCATTCAAAATACCCCTTACAAGATTGTGACCTGGGTTTAAATTAATTGCAAAATTCATTCTAAAATGTGTAAGGGACTATAAGAAATCCTAAACAAACTAATTGGATACTGCAAAAACAAGAGGAAGTTAAGTAGGGGAGGATGACTCACATCTGTGATCTTCGCTACACAGAAAGAAGAGATCTGAGGACGGTAATTCAAAACCCACCTGAGGAAGAAAAACCTTTCCAAAAATTATTTCCAAAAAAACAACAACAAATATCCAAAATTGGAGCTATGGACATGAGAAAAAACTGTTCAAGGACAGTATTAACATGTACTTTTCCTTTTTCCTGTTTTTCTTTAGTTTA
Organism: Dipodomys merriami; assembly: GCF_024711535.1. Taxonomy (NCBI): domain Eukaryota; kingdom Metazoa; phylum Chordata; class Mammalia; order Rodentia; family Heteromyidae; genus Dipodomys; species Dipodomys merriami. Next base: position 129,535 of record NW_027202577.1, on the reverse strand, counting down.
AAATTGCCATTGCCCAAATTTTGTTTCTCTGATATATTTATCTTTCATGCCACCTTGGAATTTGAACTCAGGACCTTGCTCTCTTGCTTATTTTTTGTTCAACGCTTGTACATAGAACTTTAGCTACACCTCTAGTTCCTGACTTTTACTGATTCATTGAATAAGGGTCTTTAAGATTTGTCTGCAGGTGCTGCTTTGAACCTCCATCTTTAGAATATGCCACTTTAGAAGCTACAATTAGTGAGATGGTCCATGACACCTGGCAAGTCATTTTCCATTTACACAAGTCTTCTTTCTCCTATTTATGATGTATTTTATGTCAGTGTTCATATTTCTTATGTATCTTTTTTCCAAATTTTTTATTGTGATTGATTACATAATTTCATAAATTTCAAAGTATTTTGGGATAATGATGCTTAGTTAAAGTCACAAACACATTCTAACACTCATGGGACAAATTGCCTATCATGGTCCATGAAGTGTATGATTTCTATGGGCTTTGACTATACAGTTATTTCTTCCATATTGAGTGATATTGCATAGTGTCAGCTGTTTTCTCTTTCCCACTCATTTCCTCCCTCCCATCGCTGCCTTTAAGTTGCTTGGTTTGTTTTGATCAATGTCCGGTGCAGCCGATGGGTCCCACTGTTGTATGTTTTCCCGTTTCCCTCTAGTTCTGTGTCCTCCTCCTAGTTTCCCTCCGATGTGCACATATATACCATATGTGGTCAGCGGCATGGGGTCATTTAGTAATCATTGGACTAGATGAGTGGGGGTCTTTTGTTTCTCGAGTCTTGTTTACTGTGTTGTATCACCTTATGTTCTGGATTTAACATCCACTTATCAGGGAGACCATGTGCCATTTGTCTCTTTCCTCTTGGCTTACCTCACTCAACATGATTTCTTCTAGTTCTATCCATTTCCCTGTGAATGCCATTATTTTATTCTTTCTAATGTCAGCATAATATTCCATTGGATATAAATACAATTTTTGATCCATTCATCTGTAGTGAGAGCATCTGGGTTTTTTCCATATCCTGGCTATTGTGAACAGTGCTGCAATAAACATGTAGGTGCATATGTCCTTGTATCCTGGTTCCTGTTGTTCAGGATAGATGCCTAAGAGTGGTTAGTGCATGGTGACAGGCTGGAGTCCACTTTTAGTTTTCTGCATGTGGCCGCCCAGTTTTCCCAGCACCAGTAGTTGAAGAGGCTGTGCTTCTTCCACTGTATGTGTTTGGCTCCTTTGTCAATTATCAGCTGATTATAGGCATGTAGTTTTATTTCTGGATCTTCTATTCTATTCCCTTGGTCTTTGGGGGTCTGTTTCTTTTTTGGGGGGGTCTGGTCATGGGGCCTGAACTCTGGGCCTGGGTGCTGTCCCTCAGCTCTTCAGCTCAAGGCTAGTGCTCTACCACTTGAGCCATAGCGCCACTTCCGGCTTTTTTCTTTTTGCTTATGTGGTGCTGAGGAATCGAACTCAGGGTCTCAGGCATGCAAGGCAAGTGCCTTGCCACCTTCCCAGCCCCTCAGGGGTCTGTTTTTGTGCCAGTACCATGCTGTCTTTGTCATTATGGCTCTATAATAGAGTTTGAAGTCAGGCATCGAGATCCCTCCCATGTTTTCTTTTTTGCCTAGAATTATTTTAGCTATTCTAGTTCTTTTGATGTCCATATGAATTTTTGGACTGTTTTCTTTCTGTATTTCAGCAATGTACATCATTGGGATTTTAATAGGAATTGCATTAAATTTGTATATTAATTTTGGCATTTTCACTACATTGTCTGCCTATCCAAGAACAGGGAAGGTCTTTCCACTTTCTGGTGTCCTCTATAATTTCTTTCTTTAAGTTTTTATAGTTTTCATTAAACAGTTCTTTTGCATCTTTGGTTAGGCTAATTCCTAAATATTTTATTTGGGGGGGGGGTATTGTGAATGAGGCCGTTTCCTTGATTTCCCTTTGTGTACAGGAAGGCAACTGATTTTTGTGGGTTGATTTTGTATCCTGCTACTTTGCTGAATTAGTTTATAAGTTCCAAGAGCTTGAGGGTGAAGTTTTTGGGATCATGGAGGTATAGTATCCTGTCATCTGCCCAAAGAGATAATTTAACTTCTTCCTTCCCTATGCGGATCCCTTTAATGTCTTTTTCTTGCCTTATTGCTCTGGCTAAGGTTTCCAGAAGTATATTGAAGAAGAGTGGAGAAAGTGGGAATCCTTGCCTTGTTCCTGATTTTAGGAGAATTGGTTGTTTTCCCCATTAAGTATAATATTGGCTGTTGGTCTGTCGTATATGGCATTTATTGTTTTAAGGAATGTTCCTTCTATTCCTATTTTTCCCAGAGCTTTTAACATGAATATTGTCTCATATCAAAAGCTTTTTTTCTGCATCAATGGAGATAATCATGTGGCTCTTGACCTTGGGTCTGTTGATATGATGGATTACATTTATTAAATTATGTAGGTTAAACCATCCATGCATCTCTGAGATGAAGCCTACTTGGTCATGATGTATGTTTTTTTTATATGTTTCTGGATTCTGTTGGATAGAATTTTGTTAATGATCTTTGTCTGTGTTCATCAAGAAGATTGGTCTGTAGTTTTTTGTTGTTGCTGTTGTTGGGTCTTTGCTTGGGTTGGGGATGAGTGTGATATTGGCATCGTAGAATGAGTTTTGGATAGCTCCCTCTTTTTCTATTTCATAGAAGAGGCTGAGGAGTATGGTGTTAGTTCCTCATTAAAAGTCTTACATAATTCCGTAGTGAATGCATCTTGTCCTGGGCTTTTCCTTGTTGGAAAACTTCTGATTGCTTCCTTTATCTCATTGTAAGATATTGGCTTTTTTAATTGATTCGTTCTTTGCTCAGATTGGGTAACTTGTATTTCTCTAAAAATGCTTCCATTTCTGATAGGTTTTCTTTCTTTAGAGAGTATGGATTCTGGATATAGTTCTGTAGAATTGCTTGGATGTCTTGGGTATTTGTTGTGATTTTTCCCGTGGCATCCCTGATCTTGTTAATTTGGGTTTCCTCTCTTAAGTAATCTTGCCAAAGGTCCATCAATTTTATGTATTTTTTTTAAAAAAACAGCTTTTTGTTTTATTAATTTTATTTATAATTTTCTTAATCTCTAGCTCATTAATTTCAGCTCTTAATTTGGTAATCTGGTTCCGTCTAGTAACTTTAGGTTCCACTTTTTTCATGTTTTTCTAGTAGTTTACAACATGGGATTATTTACTTAGTCCATCTCTATTTTCTTGATGTGGACACTGAGGGCAATAAATTTGCCCCCTCAGGAATGCTTTTGCTGTGTCCCACAGGTTTCTTGATGTGTATTCATTTTCATTGAATTGTGGGATCCTATGTATCTTGTTAAATATTTTCTCCCCAAACTAGGTTTTTGATGTTATTTAGGGTGAAATTTTCTTAGATGTTTGCATGAAGCACAATGGATGTGTAATGATACTTGAATTCACTGTTGGAAGAGAGTCCCATGTACCACTACATTTACTCTGGAATTTGTCCCAATTGACAGATTATGAGCTTGAGGATCAAGGAGGAACACCTCTCTAGGATGTCTGGTCTGCTATGTCTGCTATGTCCTAGAGCTAGAGGCATGGCCTGGACTTTTGCCACTGCCTATGCATTTAATAGTTGCCTCTATATTCAGTAGATTCTCTTGTACAGCTACAGGTATTTCAACCCACTCAGGACCCATGTGCCTGGGTCATCAGATAATAGGAAGAAAAAATCCACACTATATAGGATTCAAGAATTGTACAACATAAATATTGACATTTTAATAGAGTTAGAAGAGTAAATAAAATAAACATTTTACATCAATCATGACAAAAAGTAAAATAGATATTTTCCCAGGGAGGGGAGAAGGAACCTATAACACTAGATCTTCCTATAAGTTGCCTATAAGCAGAAATGCTAGGTCAGGCTAGTCAAAGGGATCTACCACCTCATTACAGAAAGGCTTCTCTTCCTGAGTTGAGGGAGGGACATATTCAAATTTCTCCATTGGAGACTGGTTTTCCTGCAGCAGATACTCTGTGAGGACAGACTCCCTTTCCTCAACCGAATCAAGCTTTGAGACATCACTTATTGGTGCTTCTGAACACAGACTGGGGAAATTTTCCTCAAACCCCACAAGTGCTGGTTTATCCTTCTTGCCAAGACATGTCCTGATTTGACTCACCTGGAGCTGATCTAGGCAGACTGTGAAAGTCAAGTGAATAAATTCTGGATCTTCTTCCACTGGAGTACCTGCAGGTTCATCTGCGTCATGTGTAGGGTTCAGAACAAGTGGGACATCCACAGGACTCGAAATCTGCTTGGTCTTTTCTGTAAATGGCCTTATCTGCTCTACATTCACATTCTTTCTGGAGTCCAGTGATGACTCCAGATCTCCATCATCACCATTGGTGACGCCACTGAGGGTTCTTTATTTCGAATTCAGAGAAAGCTGCTCTATGGTGATCGAAACCTGAGAATGTAAATAAGTAAAGGATTCTTAGAGTGGAGTCTATAAGTTCAGGTGTAATTAAACTGCCATGAGGTTTTAATGAAGAAAGCTATTGAACTTGAGTTTGGACTGAACAGTGGTGAGAAGGTAGGGAGTTTCTAATCAGCACCGATGCCTGAATATTTTCAAAAAGAAACAGGCATTACCTGGCAGAGAATATCCATAAAAGGACATTTTGTCAAGCTGGGTAGTACTAAGGGCTCCTGGCCAATCACCATCCTGAGAAGCCCATCCCTAGGGGCCTAGTTTCGATCACTACTCACAAAGTCTTGGCACCTATACAAGGACTCCTCTTTTTTCTAGCTCTGATAAATCATGTGTCACTCCATTGGTCAAGAAGGATGTGTAAGAGGAAGAGCAAGTCCAAGAATGCAAGTTGAATATGACATAGTATATGAGTTTATTCAGGGTGTCTTGGTTCCTGGGCTCATAGAAGTCATCAGTGGAAAAGTCCATCCGCAAAGTGAAGATGGAATAAAGGGTTCTGGGAGCAGATTGGTGGCAAGGTGAGAACCTGCCCTCCCCCTTCTCTGCCTCCCATAGCCCCTTTCTTACAAACCCCATGCAGAGGCTGTCCATCCTCTATGCAGAGGTGCATTTATTAGGAAGTGGGAGGAGATTCCTAGGATTAGGATGCTTCTCACAACCCAGTTCTAAGAAGCTGCTGCAAGACAATTCTCCAAATTTCTCACTGTGGGTTGTTCCCCCCAGGATATGATTCTCTGCACACAATATTCCCTGTCATTGATGAGAGACCACAACCACACCCACACCTATGCCATCTGCCAACTACTAAAGTCCCAAGCCTTAACTCCCTGGTGGAAATCATAAATAGTGTGCAAAGGAGAAATGTGTACTTTGAATCAGAAGCCTCAAAGATACCCAGTTTGCTAGGAGAGGCCTTCTCTTTGTGCCAGAGTTCACTTACTTCTTGTTCATCTTCCTTACAGTTAGGGCAGAGGGATCTGTACCTATGGGAGGACAGGAGAACATCACTTTAATGGCTCCTCTTTTCAGAACTAACAGGACACCTAAGGATCTGGCTAAGTCCCAGATGGGAATGTGAAACTGAGAGACAACAGTGAAGTATGTCTATTCAGTCCTGTGAAAATTCTGCTAAGAGGCTTATAGAAGTCTGTTCAAAGTAAATGTGCCAATGGTTCACCTCCAATCTTAGCTAATCAGGATGCAGAGATCTGAGAATCACCGTTTGAAGCAAGTCTGGCAGAAAAATTTGAAGACCCTTATCTAAAAGGCAGAAATGACCCTGTGACTCAAATGGTAGAGTGCTAGCTGTGAGCACCAAAATATTGGTACTTAGACCCTGAGTTCAAGTAGCAAGACATAAAAAGTAAATGGTTCAGGGCTTACAAATGGAAGGCATCCCTACTGGCTCAGAAGTCATTTATCCACCTTTGACACCCTAGCCCTTTCTCTGATTACATTATTTCACAGGCCTCCACGATTACTACTGAAAACTTATTTACAAATGGTAAATGTGATTTCCTGGAGCCTCAGCTAGGTGAGAGCTACTGGCTCATGCCTGTAATCCTGGTTTGTCACAGATTTCTAAAGCTCCAGTAGCTTCTGAGGGAAATGAAATGTCCTGGCTGGCCAGTCTTAAGAAATTAGTCATGGTGTGTTTTTCTTTGTCTTATGCCAAGTTCTTGTGAGAAGACCCCAGTGAAACAAACAGTCTCAGATTGGAGCCAGTACTCCCAAGACTCATCCATGAGGGCTGGCTGAGAAGCCCCAGATTGAAAGAGGAGCACTCACTTTTTAAACATAACAGCCAGCACTTGCTCCATTTTCCCACAGCCTATGGTTGTATAGGAAGTTTTGAATAAAGAAGAGATCTCCTTTCTGGTGGGCAGGGACTAGGTTAATCACAAGCATCTCCAGGCCTGCCTCCAAGCTCCATAATTTACAGGGTATATCCCAGGTTGGAGCCGACTCCTTTTCACACTAAGGTGGTAAAAAGAATGGATCTTTCAAACATGGAATTGGGAGCACACTTCAAATTGAGTAACTGTAATAGAGTGGATTGAAAACTACGTAGAAAGAATTATTTCAATATAGACACTTAAAAGCACACAAGAAGATGGTTCTAGTCTGAGTAGGATGAGATCAAATAGGTTTCCTATCATGATTACACCTCGCCTGAGTTGCTCTGTATTTCTCTTGGTTTCTACTTGGACAAAGGCCTGAGAAACTAGATTTGGTTCTTGGCACTGATCCAATGTCTGAAGCTTTGAGTGATGCACTCACTCTTGCCTGAGACCAGAGTCTCCTGACTTTTTTGGGGGGGGGGCATCATGGGGCCTGAACTCTGGGCCTGGGCGCTGTCCCTCAGCTCTTCAGCTCAAGGCTAGTGCTCTACCATTTGAGCCACAGCACAACTTCCAGCTTTTTTCTTTTTGCTTATGTGGTGCTGAAGAATTGAACCCAGGGCCTCACGCATGCAAGGCAAGCACTCTACCACTGAGCCACCTTCCCAGCCCCAAGTCTCCTGACTTTTGAACACAGAATAAGAACATCTTTCTTGTTCCAGAGCCACAGGCCAAATGAGCTGACTTGAGCAAACTTTCATAGTTTGCTATCACAGTTCCATGTTCTAATCCACTGTGAGGGAGGCAAGGTCACCTCTCAGGTTCCAATAATCTAAGCTGCTTGCTCACGTAAGACCTTCCCCAAAACAAACGAGTCTGAAATCACCACTTCAACATCACAATATACACATATGGACATAGTAAACAGCATACCTTGTTTGTCGAATCCCCTAGGTACTGGCATGGTCTCAGCTTCAAGGAGCCATTCTTAGGTCAGATCCATGCCTTATTAGTCACTATTCCTATCACTCGGCACAAATCATTTTACTTCTCAGGGCACTCTCAGCCTGCTATGTGCTTCCTGCACATGTTTTTTACATCTATATCTTAGGACATTATTTTGTTTCTGTATCCTAATCTTCTGTTTGCCCTTAAGGGCAATCATCAGCAAAATATGCAAGTACCTAGAGGTGGGAAGATCAAAGAAGCATTGGTAAACAAACATTACACACATAGATATTTTTACAGGTGTCCATTCTTGTAAGAAAAAAGACTTTTTTTATTCTGTTGCCAAATATTTTATGAAGTAGGGAAGGGGAGAAGGAAAAGGTGCTGCATTGTTTTTATTGTTATGATAACTATTATTTTAAGAATACTACAGCATTTAAGGAATGTTATATGTAAAGCTAGATAGAAAACTGCTATTTAGTTTTTTTTTACAAGCTATTTGTTTATACAGTACTTGCCTCTGAAGTCTTGGCTTCTGTGTGCCATGATCTATCCTTTTCCTTCAAGAAATACAAAAATGAATTTCACAAATTGCAGAGATGTTGTCCAATCTCTGGATGTGAATGTAAAATACAATGTTGCTTTAGAGAGAGAGAGAGAGAGAGAGAGTGAGAGAGAGAGAGAATATGTGTGTGTGTGTGTATGTGTATGTGTGCATGCTCACACACTCACATGAATGTTTTAGGCTTGTGCTCACGGTTACCTTGAGTATCTTCTGCTCAAAACTAGTGCTCTACTACCTAAGCCAAAACTCCACTTCCAGCTTATTGTAATTAATTGGAGATGAGAGACTCACAGAGTTTCTTGCCCAATCTGGATTGGAACTGAATCTTCAGTTTTCAATGTCCTGTGTTGCTGGGATTACAGGTAAGAGCCACCAGAATCTGCTGAGAGATCACGAAGGTTGCAAGTTTCAGTCAAGCTTCACAAAACACAATATCCAGCAACTCTAAATCCCTACATGATGGAATATGATGGAATGAGGGTAAATTAGGGGGATAGTATACTAGCATAACTTACATCATACTCTGGTCTCAATATCTACCATCACAAAACCAAACAAAATGAGGCAATTTAAAAAAAAATCCATCTTATAATAATTTAATTGTGAAAATAATTAAAAAGGGAAAATATTCATATTTATAGGGGATAGTGGATGGCAGAATAAGTAAAGGAAAATTGTATACTGCAGGAAAATTATTCTCTGGTATTGTCATGGTGGATATATGGTAATGCTTTACAAAGCAGCAATAAATAAAGATATATCTACTACCTATAATCTAACATGTCTCTATCCCTATCCACTTCCAATCCTTTAGTGAACATTATCAATTTATGGATGTTTATGGTATATTCCAAAATAACAAGTAGAGTCACGATGTTACCAAATTACATTGGTAATCAAAGTTTTAAGAGATGAAAGTGCGCTGGGAAGGTCGCTCAGTGGTAGAGCGCTTGCCTTGCATGCCTGAGACCCTGGGTTGGATTCCTCAGCACCACATCAGCAAAAAAAGAAGAAGAAAAAATACATGCAGACAAGGCAAAACTTTCAGGTTCCCTTCTAATTACTTCTAAAACCCACAACATAAAAGATCTCATTGAGATAAACAGATGGACACACAACTGTAATCCCTTTACTCAGAAGGTTTTGGCAGGAGGATTGGAGTATGACTCAAATGTGTTTGACACACCAAGACCTAAGGCAAAGCACATCAGTCCCATGAACTCCTGCCTTATCTTCTTTACTCCCTAGGTCCAGGATTATGGTGTTCACCACATCACAACCTGTTTAGTTATTTTAAGAAACAGATGGATGCCGGGCACTGGTGGCTCACGCCTGTAATCCTAGCTACTCAGGATGCTGAGATCTGAGGATCTCGGTTCAAAGCCAGCCAGGGCAGGAGAGACCGTGAGACTCCTATCTCCAATAAAAACCACCAGAAAACCGGAAGTGGCACTGTAGCTCAAGTGGTAGAGTGCTCGCCTTGAGCTGAAGAGCTGAGGGACAGTGCCCAGGCCCAGAGTTCAAGCCCCATGACCGAAAAAAAAAAAAAAAAAAGAAACAGATGGTTTTCCCTGATGCAAAGGGTCAGAAAAGGGTAAATGGTGTTCAGAGTCCTTTGGTGGAAACCAAGTCCTTAGCACAAAATGCAGGGATGTTCTTATTGGTCTGTTCCAATGTAAACACAGCAGATGGGCTCCTAACCCCAAGCCCCTGGACAGCAATGTCTCTGTGCAATACTAGGGTGAAGGCAGTTCCAGACACCAGAGGAAGAGCTGATTCTATGTGAGGTTGAAATACAGCAGGGTCAAGCTTACTTCTCAATACACACACACCACCACTACCCTTACCACCATTACCACTACCACCACCACACTAAAGAGTCTTTAGCATTCTGGCCATCTGCCTCTCCCCAAAACTTATGCTATTATACAAGTTATTCCAAGACAAACTCATCAGTGTTGAAGGGATTGAGTTGCCACTGTTCTTTCTACACCTTCCAGTGTTTCGTGTTTCAAACTAGAAAGGTCTAAGGTGACCACATAACTGCCTAAGTTGAAATGATGTTTGCATGGAGACCTAGCTATGTCATGTTGGACAAGCTGTATAACTTCAATCCTTGGGGTTTTTTAATCTGCAAATAAATAGGGATTAGTATAGGGGTGCATGCCTGTTTACCTATTTATGGACAGAAGGAGAATAGCAGACCACAGCCAAACCAATGTGAAAGAAAATGGGAAGAAGCAAAAGGACTGGAAGCGTGGCTACAGTGGTAATGTTGAGGTGCTGCCCTAACTTGTGGAGAGCCCTGAACATAATACCACTGGAATTCACCAAAGCAAATTGAAATACCTCAGAATGCCTGATAAAATGTCTGTAATAAATAATGAAAATATAAACGTGTCACACATCCCCTCACCCCCTAGTCCTCATATCCTATGCAGGACAGAGCTGAAAGCTCAGTAAAGACTTGGTGCTAAGGATACAGGCCTGGGATGGGCCTAGTGTGGCCAGAGTTGCTCTGACAGGTACAAGTTACCAAGCAAGAATGCATAGGTTGTCCTTCCTCACACATGTGTTCATTGCCTTCTCCAGGCTACGGGATGAACATGTCTGAAAGCACAGATAAAAATGTGCTATGCAGCTGGGAATATGGTTTAGTGATAGAATGCTTGCCTAGCATGCATGAAAGTCTGGGTTCGATTCCCCAGTACCATATAAACAAAACAAACAAAAGAAAGGTAGAAATTGCAATGTGGCTCAAGTGGTAGAATGCTAGCCTTGAGCAAAAATAGGCTCAGGAACAGTGCCCAGGCCCTGAATTCAAGCCCCAGGGTTGGCAAAACCAAAAACAATAATAATTTTTAAAAAAAAACTTGGTACTGCCATGTACCAAACTTGGTACTGCCTCACGCCTATAATCCTAGCTACTCAGGATGCTGAAATCTGAGGATTGTGGTTCAAAGCCAGCCTGAGAAAGAAAGTCTAGGTGACACTTATCTCCAATTAGCCACCAGAAAACTGGATGTGGCACTGTGGCTCAGATGGTAGAATGTGTGCCTTGAGCTGAAGAGCTCAGGGACAGCACCCAGGCCCTGAATTCCAGCCCCAGAACTGACAAATTAATTAAGTAACATTTTTTTCCACACATATCCTGAGCTCCCAACCCCACAACTACTGAATATAATATGACCAAAATGCAAACTTAAAGTGCACTGAAGACTCAGAGGCCTGGGTAGGAACCTAGAGTCACCAAAGTTGTTCTGGTTATCACCAACGCACCGAGCAGGAAGGGACTGGATGTCCTTTCTCACATACACCTTCACCTCCTTCTCCAGGCCGCAGAATGAACATGAAAGTATAGATGAAAATTTGATGCAGACTTGGAGAAAGGCGAGTGACCTGGGCAAGATATGAGTTTGCGAGAGCAAGTTCTGATGGGGTCTTTCTAGACCATCCCACATTGGGCCATATACCATGAACCTCTATTAAAGACACCAAGCTTCCATACTCTCCACATTTTATCCTACAGTCAGAAGAAGACAACATGCATCAAAATCTTGATGGCCAGGCTAAGAGCTGAGGTGCTTGCCTAGCTTATGAGAGGTCATGGGACACAATACCACTGGAATTTACCAAAAAGAAATAGAAATAATTTTGAATGCCTAATAAAATGTGTATCAAACCTATATGATGAAAACAAAAATCTTTTTGTGTTGGTCCTGGGGCTTGAACTCAGCCTAGGTGCTTTTCTTGAGGTTTTGTTTCCCTTTTGGGGGAAGGGGGGAAAAGGAAGGGAATGGTTGGTGATTATTGAAGAAAAAGGACTTTTCTACCTGGACTGGGTTCAAACTGCAATCTTCAGAGCTTCGCCTCTTGAGTAGCTAGGAAAGCAGACATGAACCACTAGCACCTGGCAGAAATGTTTTCCACAGATCCCCTTATGCCCTAACTCACTATCTTCTCCAAAGCAAGATTTGTTGAGGTCCAGCCAAACCATACTACATTAGGCCTTATACCCAGATCCTACACTCATAATTCCAGGCTTCTGAACCCTTTGCATTTTCTCAACACCCAGCACCTGAAGTGAAAGGAAGTCTCTGTAGAACAAGGGTTCAGCATCCTGGAGCCTCTTTTATGCTGAGAGTGATCTGGAGTATGGCTGAGAACAAAAAGAAAAAGCCATCTAGAACACACTTTCTGCTCTCACCTTCTGATACCACCGCCCAGCTTCTAATGAGACAGATCTCAGGTCAGGCCTGACACAGTGATGGTAAGGGACATGACTCAGTGTAAAGGTGCCTACCTAGCTTGAAGGAAGCCATGGAACACAGTATCATTTTCATGTTCTTAACTCTAGACAAAATACTTTCATATGCCTAGTACAATGGAAATAAAACCTAGATACTGGAAAATGAATGTCTTATACAATTTCCCCAACCCCTAGGCTTTGCTAAGGACATGAAAACTCTGAACAGGCTGATAATAGATGCAGATTCTGAGTTAATCAGACTAGGAATTGGCCAGAACATGAAGCAGGCCCAGACAATGAACATGGCCCAGACCTGAGCAGGTCCAGAGTTGAAGCAGGCCAGGTGCAGACCCAGACTCAAAGCAACCAGGACTCCAAGCAGCCAGGACTCAGAGCAGCTCAGACTCAGAGCAGGCATAGAAAAGATGTGGACATACTGTCTGGGAAGGTGGCTCAGTGGTAGAGTGCTTGCCTTGCATGCGTGAAGCCCTGGGTTCAATTCCTCAGCACCAAATAAGCAAAAAGAAAAAAGTGGGAAGTTGTGCTCAAGTAGTAGAATGCTAGCCTTGAGCTGAAGAGCTGAGGGACAGGGCCTAGGCCCAGAGTTCAGGCCCCACAACTGGACCCCCCCCCCAAAAAAAAGGAAAAAAAAGAAAAGATATTGGGCATAGGCTGGACTACAAGGAGGCCCAGGAACAGGTCTGGAATTGGAACCAGCATAGACTCAGAGTGGGCACAGAGTCTGAGGGGCCTAGACTAGGAACAGTCTTGGACTCAGACTCAAAGGACACCTGGACTCAGAGTAAGCACAAGAAACGGACTTTGACTTGGACTATGTGCTGCAGACTTAAAGGAGGTCCAGGCTAGAAATATGCCTGTAACCAGAACTGGTGCAGATTTCCGAGCAGGCCCAGACTACAAAAGGCCTGGACTCGGACTCTAAGGAGGTTTGGACTCCAGGGAGGGCCAGACTCGGCACAGGGTTGTATTCACTAAAAACAAAATGAAATCACTTAGTAGGACTAATGAAATGTGTATATGTGTATAAGACCTATATGCTTCATATGTGCAATTAATAATTTAGAGGAATAATGTAGAAGTAACTTGTATTGAAGCTCTTCTGCTTTCATCCTTGCTATGACCTCTTCCAAAAACAAAAATCTCTCCTCACATTCCCAGGCTCTGCAACCCCTTCCTAGCCCAGCCCTGAATTAGCTGTGTGTATCAAGCTGGACACCTACATCTCTTGAGCCTCAGTTTTTCTGAGAAAAAGGAAATGAGACCAGCTTCTACTCTGACATCAAATGCCCAATTCAAAAGGTCCCTCCTCTGAGAAGCTTCTCTGCTCCTCAGGAACGACAAGTATGGGGCCAGAGATTGTCTGCCTCTGGCTGTGTCTCTACATTGGGTATGCCTAGAAGACCAAGGTGGGCTCTTTTTCTTAACACTGGGTACGTGTTTGCTGAATTTATGAAATTTTGCTACTATGCACATTCATCTTTACACCTTAGAAATCACCCCAGATATTCTTTCCTCTGGGATCCCTCCAAGGGCAAGGAGTACCCTATTGGGGTATCACCTACCTGAACACAGAGCATCCTAGAGGGGCATCACCTGCCTGAATACAGAGTACCCTATGGGGATATCACCTGCCAGAACAATCCATTACTACCCTCCAGACACATTTGTCTTCATGGGCAGCCTAGATACCAACGGTACCACCTAAAAGTAAAAGGTGGCACTGCTGGGAAGGCCTGGGAATTGCAGAACTGCCAGGTAAGATGTTGATTCACTGCTGCAATGACTGTCAGAGCCAAACCTAAAGCTGCAGGACCAGCAGAGGAATCCCTGTGTTTCCCAGGCTACTACCAAACTATCAACTGTAATTCTTGTTCTTCACTGTGTGTTTTAGGTCATCAAATTAAAATCTCAGAATCCCTAACCAAGAGAATTAGTAATCACTTTGTGTTGATTAGAACAATATCAACTGTAAATGACAGAAAACACAAAACTGAGCAAAAGAAAAGGTAATGTACTTCTACCTGAGAATGAGAAGCTGAGGTGCAGCTTCAGGCTCAGCTGTATCCAGGTGTGCAGGCAGCATTGTTGCAGTGCCCTGCATGTTCAGTGTCTAATGTCTTCTGCTTTCTCTACAGTCCATGGAAGGGGGAGGGGTGGGCTCTGATGGAGCCACAAGCCCCAACCCAACCTGTCTAGGTCTTGTGGTCTCTTCTTGGGCCAGTCAAGATTCAGGACTCTGGGATGCTCTGTCCAAACCAGTATCCTTCCTATCCCTGGAAGATGAAGAACTCTATAAAGAAATTGTTGCAGGTGCCTCCCAGAGGAGAAAGATAAAGCCCACTATAAGCCACCTTCAGAACAATGAGCTACCTTTTCTCAGCTTATCCTGAAATGAAAATAGCTTTGTTGCACATGGCTTTCCCTCCTTATGAGCACTTCTAGGGATACCTAATGTGTCAGGCTCCTGTGTTAGATACTCATCTCAGCCTGGTTATTATGATTCCCTTCCTTGTAAAAACACTACACACACACACACACACACACACACACACACACACACACACACACACACACACACACACACACACACACACGCCTTCCAAGTCCAAAATCTGTTGGGTTGAAGATGAACATGCATGGCTTTAGGACTAGCTTCATAGTCATAGATGCCATAATCATAGATAGAACAAATATCTCCTTCAGTCACCTACCTTGGTTTACTTCTCTCTCACTCTTCCTGCAAAATTCATGCCAATTGCCTATCATCATGCACCAACATCAACTCAAAATGGATTAAAGACCTTAACATTAAACCTGAATCTCTGAAACTACTGCAGGACAGAGTAGGAGAGACACTTGAACTAATAGGCACAGGAAGGAACTTCCTGAACAGAGTCCCAGGGTCACAACAAATTGGAGAGAGACTCGACAAATGGGACTACCTTAAAATAAAAAGCTTCTGCACAGATAAAGCTATCGCAACCAACCTAGAAAGACAACCAACTAATTGGGAAAAAAATATTTACCAGCAATATATCAGACAAGGGGTTAACATCCTGTATATACAGGGAACTCAAGAAATTAATCCCTCCCAAACCTAACAAACCAATTACTAAATGGGCAAGGGAACTAAAGAGGGACTTCTCAAATGAAGAAATAAAAATGGCAAAGAAACACATGAGGAAATGTTCATCATCCCTGGTGGTGAAGGAAATGCAAATAAAGACAACCCTGAGATACCACCTTACCCCAGTCAGAATGTCCCACATCCACAAATCAGCCAACGACAAATGCTGGAGGGGATGTGGAGAACGAGGAACGCTATTACACTGCTGGTGGGAATGTACACTCATACAACCACTTTGGAAAGCAGTCTGGAGGGTCCTTAGAAAGCTAAAGATTGACCTCCCTTACGACCCAGTCATACCACTTCTAGGCATCTACCCTGAACAACAGGAACCAATATACAAGGACACGTGCACCTCCATGTTTATTGCAGCACTGTTCGCAATAGCTAGGATATGGAAACAACCTAGATGCCCCACCACAGATGAATGGATCCAAAAATTGTGGTATCTATACACAATGGAATATTATGCAGCCATTAGAAATGACAAAATAATGGCATTTGCAGGGAAATGGATGGAGCTAGAAGGAATCATGTTGAGCGAGGTAAGCCAAGAACGAAGAGACAAACAGTACATGGTCTCCCTGATAAGTGGATGATGAATCCAAAATGTTAGGTGATATGACAAAACTAACAGGACTTAAGAAACAAAGAACTCCCACTCATCTGGTTGAACCACTACTAAATATCCCCATGCTGCTGATCACATATATGGTATATAACATATGAGCACCGTTA
Source organism: Dipodomys merriami (assembly GCF_024711535.1). Taxonomy (NCBI): domain Eukaryota; kingdom Metazoa; phylum Chordata; class Mammalia; order Rodentia; family Heteromyidae; genus Dipodomys; species Dipodomys merriami. The sequence continues at coordinate 113,530 of NW_027202577.1, read as the reverse complement.
TATATTACAGACTGTGATAGACAATTTGCTCCAGGAAAGTTAGAATGAACTTGTGACTTTAAATGAGCATCATTATTCCACAATACTGTGAATTTCCGGAAATTAAGTAATCACTTAATCACAATCAAAAAAAAAAAAAAGAACCTTGGGGAAGGGAGGGAGGGAGGGGATGGTGGGGGGAAAACAATGGAGGGGGTAACAATGTTCAAGAGGAAGTGTACTCATTACCTCATTCATGTAACTGTAACCCTCTGTATAGTATCTTTACAATAAAAAAATTAAAAAAAAAAAAAGCCAACATCCAGGTTCCAGTGGTTCAGGCCTGTAATCTCAGCTACTCAGGAGTCTGAGATCTAAAGATTATGGTTCGAAGCCAGAAAAAAAAAAAAATTCATGCCAATTTAAAGTATGCTATATAAGGCCTTCCTTTTGTTTACATTAAGAAGCATCTTCTCTTATTCTTGGCCATGACCAGATATTTGATAATTTGGGTTGCTAATTACTCAATCCTAGCAAAACAGTTTCATGAGGGGATCTTTAGGAACCTCTTCAGAAGATTATAGCCCTTACATGTCCTCTTAAGGCCTTGAAAGCCATGCTTCCATGAGCTTCATCCCTAGGCCTTCCCAACCATCGAAACTTCTTCCCCTTCCTCACTAGTTCCTAGGGACAAGCACTTAGGGGTCCTAGCACAAGAGGCAGGTGACTCTCTAGTCTCTACAAACGATTGGATTCGGTATGCCTGAGACGACTGAGTCCTAGCCACAGGTACCCCTCATTCCAGAGGCACAAAATTAACATCTCACCAACTCTGACAAATTTCCTTACATCGGTGGGAGAGTCTCCTCAGTCTCTCTCTCTCCCCTCCTACACAGGTTCTCGCACACTCTGCTTCCATTTCTTTTCATGCATGTCCACACCTGAACCCCTGTAATTTTCTGTCAGCACAGGATGCCATCTGGGAAATTCACTCCTGTGTATGTCACCAGACAGAGGTAAGGTTTAGTGAAGCTCCCCTTTAAATATAGTAACTCTTCACTTAGGGTTCTTGACTTTTGATCACAGAATTTCTGGACAAGTCAAAAAACTTGGCAGAGCTTTGTTAAGTAAACAACAAGGAAACAGACAGACAAAAGAGCAAACAGAAGGGTAGGGGCACACTCTAGCAAAGTGTTGCTGGTCTCATAGGGATACAAAGCACAGAGACACACACACAAGGAGACACCCAGAAAGACACACAGGTCCTTGAGCTGTTGAGTATTTATAGGGGAAAGGCAGGGGGTTTGGCATTGAGTTATGCAAAGCTGGGTGCTTTGTCTTTGCTTTTACTACACCTGGTGTTATACTCTGAGTTTCCAGGAAAGAATGCATCCTGCCATAAAGCAGATCCTTATCCTTGAAACAAGGAGACACCCTGCTGTCTGCATTTTGGGGCATCCTGTCAGGTAGTTGTGAATTCTTGGGTGAGAAATGCATCCCTCAGGAAAGAATGCATTCAGTTGCCTCTCTTTGAAGCAAAGATAGCATTTCTAAGATTTTAGGTGCCATATTTCAGAGTTGTCAACAAAAGGCCTCAGTTTCCATAAGTTATCCTGCTTCTTGTAAACCTCTATAAGTTCTCCCTGGCCACCTACCTTGGCAGCCCCTACCCACATTGTCCAGCGCCTGGCCTCCTTTCCCCATGTCCTTTAGAAGCCCAACCCCTAAGAGAGGCTGCTAATGGGATGCAGGGGTGATATAGGGTTTGTGTGGATAAACCTGAATGGAATAGTCTCCCATAGGTCAGGTTGTTCTCGGGGAGGCCTGGCGCCACAGAGAGTTGGAGATGCCTGCAAGTCCTTCTCCGTGGGGGAGTGCTGGCTTTATCGCTCCATAGTGTCTTGGTCCGATAAGGCACTGCAGGCCTCGCAGGCCTCCGTCACCCTCTCCTACCACCACAGGGCCTCGGAGAGCGGAGAGGGGAAGCAGGGAGCAGACTGCCCCCACTTTCTGGCACAGTGGCCCTCAGCAGGGAGGGAGAGGCGCAGGCCACCTTTCCTGCTGACACAGGGACTTGGAGCTGGGCACAGGCAGCCCTCACTTGCCGGCACAGCAGGCCAAAGTGGGGAGAGGACGTGGGCCATCCTTGCCTCCCTGCACAGAGGCCCGAAAACGGGGAGCAGGGCGCAGACCATACTCACCTACCGGCACAAGAGTGGGAGCCACCCTCACCTGACACCACTAGGGCACGGGGAGAGGGCCCCCCTCACTGCTGACACCCAGGGGCAAGGGCAAGGGCAAGTGTCAGGACTAGGTGGGAGCACGTGGGGGCCAAGGATAGGGGAGCGCTTGCAAGGGGCAGGGTGGCATGTGTGAGCACTGTGAGGAGCAATACATGCAGGTTGCACTGGGCAGCCAGGAGGCAGCAAGAGCCACAAGGTGAGGAGTGGGGCTGGGGAGGGACGGAGAACATGGGGGCGTGTGTGCAGGGGATGGGGCGATGGGATGGGCGGGACTAAGGGAGGGCTCGGAGAGAGCGGAGAGAGCGGAGCTGTGAAGGAACAGGGCTGTGAGGAATTCTGCACTTGAGGAGGGAGGGGCGTGGCGTGAGAGCAGTGGGCCTGGTGTGATGTCAACACATCTCACAGGTTGTTATTGGGCTGTCCTTAAATCCCTTACTCCACCTATATCCATTTTTCTTCCAAAACAGCTCTGGTAACTGTGGATGTCCTTTTTTCCTCACCACCATCCTTTTCTCCAGCTCCCTACAGATGAGTTGTACCAAAACACAACTAAGCATTCTTTTTTTCTGGACCTCTTCCACAGCTATTATATGAATACAGAACTGTTTCCAAAGTTCTACTTTGAAACCTTCAATATCCTAGAACCACCTCCTTAACTGTCACCATTTAGATCCTTGGTATAAGGAAGTGAGATTTGTGGATTTCTGTGACCTCTGAGTATTGACTTTCTCAGCTGTCCTTTTGACTATGTTTTTTGTATATATGGACTACCCTAACCCCTAACCCGCTCTACAGCCTCAAGACTTCCACTAAAGAAGGGATCCCAGCTTCTTTTTAATTTCTATAGCACAAATCACTAGCAACTTATGTGTTTTAATTATCCCCATTAAGCTATACACTCTTCACTCCTTTTGAGAGAAATAACTTTATTTTCTTATTGTTCCTAGTTCACTAACGTTATGTTTTGAATAAGAAATGTCCTCCACAGGCTCATGTGTTGAATATTTGCTCTCCAGAGGGCAGTGCTATTTTCAAGGATTCTAGAAACTTGGAGAGATGGGGCCTAGCTGAAAAAAATAATTCAATGAGGGACACACGACTAGGCCTTGAACTCAGAGTTTAGGTGCTGTCTCTTAGCTTTTTCACACAAGCCTTGCACACTACCACTTCAACTCCACATCCAGCTTTTGTTTCAGTTGTCAATTGAAGGTAAGTCACATGTCTTTTTCTGCCCTGTCTGACTTTTATCGATCAAAGCCTCCTGAGTAGCTAGGATTACAAGCATGAGCCACAGATGCCCTGCACAAGCCTCATCTCTCCAAAGATTCTGTCCCACAACATTGCTATGCAATGGACAAAGCTCTGGTCACAGGACCTTTGGATCATTTCAAAACACGTTCATAATAACTCATGGTATAACTTAAGATTTAAATTATTATATAGTTTTAAATTTATGTGTTTTTCCTCATTGTAGAATCTCCTACAAGACTCAGTAGATCCAATGACAGGAAAGGAAATGAATTTGTCAGTCTCTGAAAGTTTAGAATATATTCATTAACTTCCAAACTTCATGTAAACCAGAAGTTTTGCTGTTTCCTGCCTAAAAAGAGAAAATTATCAGCATAGTAAAAGTAAACATTTATAGTGAAAAGATATATTAGTAATTTGCTAATAGAGCAAATCTTCACCCATCTACCTATCCTTCTCATCAAAGGGAAAGAAAATAGTGACATGGTAAACTAACCTGTAAGCTCTTATTACTTAACATACAATCATGGACAGTTAACCTGGTGCTGAGGGCTCATGTCTGTAATCCTAGCTACTCAGGAGGCTGAGATCTGAGGATCATAGTTCAAAGCTAGCCTGGTAAGAAAAGTTTGTGAGACTCTTAGCTCCAATAAACTTCTCCAAAAAAGCCAGAAGTAGCACTGTGGCTCAAGTGGGAGAACATTAATCGTGAGTACAAAGAGGCTCAGGGATAGCACCCAGGCCCTGAGTTCAAGCCCCAGGACCACCAAATACATACATACATACATACATACATACATACATACATACATACATACATACATACATACATACATAAATAAATAGATAGAAATAAATGAAATCAGAGACAGACATTATAGGACTATAAGCCAATTCCAACCTTGTTTTTGTAAATAAATTTAATTGGAACACAGACAATTACATTCGTTCATCCATTCATATACTTTCTGTGACATCCTATGTGTTATTAGGGCAAAGCTGAGTAATAGCTACAACGACAATGCCCCACAAACTCTAACCTTGTACAGAGAAAGTTTGCTAACCCCTGTCCTACATCATACAGGCATCAATAACCAAAAATTGACTGAGAACAGGCACCTAAGAGAAATGTTCAGAATAAATGAAAGAAAAACAAGAAAAGTAGGTTAAAGGAAGATATCAAACATAAACTCCACCTAATCCATTAATTATGAAATAATTAAGAAAATAAAAGTAAAACTAATGCTTACTGAGTGCATACTCCTCTGCCAGCCAGGGAAAGATGAATGTTCCACGGAAAAGCAGGAAGTGGAGTTGCTTGCACCCAAAGTGTGTGTGTGTGGGGGGGAACAGCATTAAGGAACATTTTGGTGATTAGCAAATTCTGTGAGATCTAGCCACTGTTCATGTGGCAGATTGCCAACAGACTTGGATATACACAAGTCTTTTTTTTTTTGTTTTTTTTTTGGGGGGGGGTCCAGTTGTGGGGCCTGAACTATGGACCTGAGCACTGTCCCTCAGCTCTTCAGCTCAAGGCTAGCGCTCTACCACTTGAGCCACAGCGCCACTTCCGGCTTTTTTCTTTTTTTGCTTATGTGGTGCTGAGGAATCGAACCCAGGGCCTCATGCATGCAAGGCAATGCGCTCTACCACTGAGCCACCTTCCCAGCCCTATACACAAGTCGACTCAGGTTCAACAGTTAGAAACATTATATTGTCCCATAAGAGAAACATCATTGCTGGATGACATTTCAAAAGAACAAGAAGATAGCCTTCTCTAGAGGAGAGATCAGATTTTCGAATGATCCATTTGCATTGACTTCTATGGCAGCCTGCATCCAATCTGTAATGCCTGAGAGGACCTGGGTCTCAAGGAGCAATGATTCCACAGGTTGTGGAATATTTTCATGGTTATTTCACTTGTGTTCACATACATATCTCAATATTTATATAATTATCATTATATGCCAATGATTTCTCAGTAAGATGGTTTAAAATACACAAATATATGAAGATAGCACAAACAGAAAGACACATAGATGAACATGTTTTGGGAACCAACCCAGACTTGTGGGAATGATGGAATACAGCTAAACATAATGTTTGCATTTAAGGTAGGAATTATAATCCACATCAGATTTCTCTGTGATGATAATAGGCCCCTTGATCCTACTGTTGAGGCTTTCACAGTGGGCTAAATCTTCCCAAAAGTCACTGCTTGTAAATATAGTGAAATGCTCCAATTCCCTGTATTTACTGATTTATTGTTGACTCCCTCAGCACACTCATCTGCTCTGAGCACTGTCCTACCTGAGACTTGCAGTACAGAGCTTATTCTATAGCAGAAGGACAGGCAAATATCAGCTCCCTCTAAAAAAAACAGAATGGTAGAAAGATAGCCTCTTCAGTAAATGGTGCTGGCAAAATTGGTTAATGACTTGTAGAAAACTAAAGCTAGATCCTTATATATCACCCTGCACCAGAATCAACTCCAAATGGATCAAAGACCTCGGAGTCAAAGCAGACACTCTGAAAACATTACAGGATGGATAGGAGAAACCCTAGGTCTCCTTTGCACAGGCCGAAATTTTCTTAATAGAGACCCAGAAGCACAACAAATCAAAGAGAGGTTGGACAAATGGGATTGCATGAAATTGCAGAGTTTCTGCATGGCAAAGGACATAGCTAGCAAGATCAATAGAAAGCCCACAGATTGGGAGAAGATCTTCACTAGCCATACAACGGACAAGGGTCTCATAGCTAAAATATACCACGAACTCAAAAAATTAAATCCCCCAACAACAAATCTTCAATGAAACAACTGTCCAATAAATAAGTGTGCTGAAGACTTAAAGAGAAACTTCTCTGAAGAGGAAAGAAGGATGGCCAATAGACACATGAAGAAATGCTCAACCTACCTAGCCATAAAAGAAATGCAAATCAAAACAACATTGAGATACCACCTCACTCCAGTTAGAATGGCACAAATCAAGAACTCTAGTAACAACAGATGCTGGAGGGGATGTAGACAGAAGGGAACCTTACTGCATTGTTGGTGGGAGTGTAAACTTGTTCAACCACTTTGGAAAGCAGTATGGAGGTTCTTCAAAAGACTCCACATAGGGCTGGGAAGGTGGCTCAGTGATATAGCACTTGCCTTGCATGCATGAGCCCCTGGGTTCGATTCCTCAGAACCACATAACCAAAAAGAAAAAAGCCGAAAGTGGTGCTGTGGCTCAAGCAGTAGAGTGCTAGCTTTGAGCTGAAGAGCTGAGGGACAGCGCCCAGGCCCAGAGTTCAGGACCCACCACTGGACCCCCCCCAAAAAAAAGACTCCACATAGAGCTCCTCTATGACCCAGCAATTCCACTTTTGGGCATTTACCCAAATGTTTACAAACAAGACCACACTAAAGCTACCAGCACAACTATGTTCATTGCTATTTACTATAGGTAAGATATGGAACCAACCCAGATGCCCCTCAGTAGATGAATGGATCTAGAAAATGTGGTATATATGCACAATGGAATTCAATGCCTCCATCAGAAAGAATGACATTGCCCCATTTGTTAGGAAATGGAAAGACTTGGAAAAAATTATATTAAGTGAAGTAAGCCAGGCCCAAAGAAACATAGGTCCCATGGTTTCCCTTATTTGCAATATCTATTATATGTCTGAGCCAAGCAGAAAAGGTCAGATAAGGTGATGTTACAGAAATGAACCCTAAGATATGTATTCAGATGTTTTTTTTTTCTTTCATGCGATTGTTTCTAACGCATTTATAAGATTATTTCTTTGTTGCTATGTATGTCCCTCCCCCACAGTATAACCCCTGCTTTCACTGTATTTGATGTCGGTATATTTTGTGGAGGGGAAGGGGAAAAACAAATCATTTAAATAGGGATACAGGTGGACCCATTGCAACAATGAGATGTACAAGTCATTATGTCGAAAACGAACTTTACAACTTTGGTGGTGGGGGAGGGAGGCAGGGAGGATTAGGTGTGGGGCAGGGGAAGGATGGGAAGGGATGGGAAGGGGAAACAAAGGAGGAGCCTACAATGCTTGATAAGAAATATACTCATTATCTTGCCCATGTAATTGTAACCCCTCTGTACAGTATTTTTACAATTAAAAAAATATATCAGCTCCTTCTGCTGATAAAAACTCCATTTAGTGTTCAGGACTGTAATCTGAGAAATGTCTCTGGGGTTTGTGCTAAGATGGACTTTCCTTATGGCAGCATTACAAGGTAATTTATGAAAACTAAGAGATACTAAATATATGACTGGGTGTGAGTGAGGAGACAGTAGGTCTTTGTGAAATTTCCTGGCCAGGATGCTCTGTGTTCGCAAGTGTGCAGTGTGAAGTGCAGCTGGTGGGATCTGGAGGAGGCTTGGTGTAGCCTGATTGTTCCCTGAGACTCTCCTGTGCAGCCTCTGGATTTGGCTTCAGTAGTTACTACATGAACTGGCTCTACCAGCCTCCAGGAAAGAGGTCTGAGTGGCTCTTATACATTAGTGGTGATAGCAGTGACAAAAACTATGCAGACTCTGTGAAAGGTCAATTCACCATCTCCAGAGACAACTCAAGGAGCACGCTGTTTCTGCAGATGGACAGTCTGAGAAGATAGGACATAGCTTTGTACTACTGTATGAGACACAGGGGACCCAAGTGTGACCCCAGACATTAACCTCCCTGATGGTTGCTCAAGACCAGCAAGTGTACTCAGCACCAGCATGGGACGCTCTGTGCCACCACGGGGATGCTCATCACACATTGATTTTCAGGATCTGCAGGTACAGAGGAGAAGCTATGGCCATCTGTCAGCATCTGGGGCTTCCTCTCTGTGTAACATTTTCCCACAGGAGATTGTCACAGCAGATTCTGATGTTCTGTTTTTGAGCTTACTGTGAATGTCTCTTTATTAAAAAGGGATTTGTTTGCCGTTATGTTTGTTACAGTACTAGAGTTGAGTACTGTCCCTTAGATCTTTAACTTGAGTCTGGCACTCTACCATTGTAGTCACAACTCACCTCTATCTTGTTGCTAGTTAAGTGGAGATTAGGTTCTTGGATTTGTCTGCCCGGGGATAGATTCAAACTGATTCTCAGACCTCAGCCTCCTGAGCAGCTAGGGTTACAAGTATGAGCCACAGGAACACAGCTAAAAAGGCTATTAAAAAATCTTCATACTTTCATAGTAAGAGAAATAAATGAGATGCAGAAAAAAATACCTGTTACCCAACTAGAATCCAAAGGAAATACATTTTTTAAATAAAGGGGAAATGAAAGTAAAAAGACTTCCAGAGAAGATGAAGGTGACGAAGGGAAAGATGGGGAAGGTGAACACTCTGGGGACTCAATATGGCCAAATCATATATCACAAGCAGCCAGGCACCAGTGGCTCATGCCTGTAATCCTAGCTACTCAGGAGGCTGAGATCTGAGGATCATGGTTCAAAGCCAGCCTAGGCAGGAAAGTCCAGGAGACTCTTATCTCCAGTAAACCACTAGAAAACTGGACGTGGTGCTCTGACTTAGAAAACCAAGTACCTCTCCATCCTTCCCTCCCTCCCTTTCCCTCCTCTCTCCAACCCTCTCCCAACCCCTCCCTCCCCCTCTCTCTCTTCTCTCTCCTCTTTCAGTTTCTTTTTTCTCTATTTTGGATGTTCATGGGGCATGAACTTGGGGCCTGGACACCATCCCTGAGCTCTTATGTTCAAGGCTAGCACTTTGCTGCTTTAAGCCTCAACCCCACTTCTGCTTTTCATTTAGTCAATTGAAGAAAAGAGTTTTAGGGACTTTCCTGCCTGGGCTGGCTTTGAACCACAATCCTCAGATCTCGGCTTCCTAAGTAGTTAGAATTGCAGGCATAAGCCTCCTGTGCTTGGCTCCCTCTCTCTTATTAGCACTGAGAAATAAACAATTCCTAAACTCCGGCGTGTTAGCAGCAAAAGAGACAGCAGAAACCATGGGACCTATGTTTCTTTGGGCCAGGCTTACTTCACTTAATATAATTTTTTTCCAAGTCTTTCCATTTCCTAATGAGTGGTGAGATGCCATTCTTTCTGATGGAGGCATAGAATTCCATTACACACACACACACACACACACACACACACACACACACACACACACACACACACACACACACACACACACAGCACATTTTTCCAATCCATTCATCTACTGAGGAGCATCTGGGTTGGTTCCATATCTTGACTATGGTAAATAATGCTGCCATAAACATAGTTGCTTAGAAAGCTGAGATCTGAGGATGGTTGTTCAAAGCCAGCCCTGGCAGGAAAGTCTGTGAAACTGTTATTGTCTATTAACCGGCAAAAGCAGAGCAGTGGCTCAAGTGGTATATTGCTAGCCTTGAGCAATAAACTTCAGTAAGGAGTTCAAGCTTAGAATGGTAAAAGTAAAGTACAAGTGAAGGAGAAGTGGAAGGATGAGAGGAGGGGAGAGAAAATTAAAGAGGAGGAAAATGCAAACAATTGCACTAAAAATATAGCTCAATAATGATACAATAATAAAATGATGATACAGGGCTGGACGGTGGCCTGCCTTGCATGCATGAGGCCCTGGGTTCAATTCCTCAGCACCACATAAGCAGAAAAAGCTGAAAGTGGTGCTGTGGCTCAAGTGGTAGAGTGCTAGCCTTGAGCTGAAGAGCTGAAGGACAGCGCCTAGGCCCAGAGTTCAGGCACCATGGCTGGCCAAAAAAAAAAAAAAAAAAATCAAAAAAAAAATAAAATGATGATACAAATTTTTATAGCATAATATGAAAAGGAAAGGCAAAGCCGATGCTGGTGTCTCATGCCTGTAATCCTAGCAAATGAGGAGCTTGAGATAAGAGGATCATGGTTTAAAGCCACCTTGGGCAGAAAAATCAGTGATTTTTTTTTCAGTTGAGGGGCTTTAACTCAGGGCCTTGAGCTCTTTTGAAATGTATTTCAAACTACTTAATTAGAGATGCTGTCATGGCGGCATCACACCTCACCTCCAAATATTTCCTTCCTTCACAAGCCTATCAACTCATCTGCAGCTGACCCTTGAGAATTATCTAGGCTCCACCTGTATTCTATGCATGCCATCCTGGCATCACAGAGGCACCTCCAGAGCCACCAACAGCAACTTACTTCAGGAAATAAGGCCATGGTTCTATCCCCACACTTGCTGCAAATTATAGAGCTCCCCATTTTTGTAACAAATTTCATATGAAAAGGATTGCCACAGATAAAATAAGATTGAACAGCATTAGACAGTTCATGTGAACATGGCTTTTGTGCCACAGCATCCCAGTGCTATAGTCTAAGGTAGTGCAACAGATAACAGACACTTTCCCAAGACACTTCCTGTCCCTCCAGAGTGGCTACTGATTTTAGCAGGGCCTTAGTCACACTGCCTTTTTTTTCCCTAGACTTCTAGAGTGCTTTCCTAGATTCTTGCTGAATAATTGAAGAATTTACAAAGTGAATATCTGTCTTCAATAGGGATTGGCACATTAAGAGACACTCAAGCCGTTATTGACACCTGTCAAGCTGTTATTGACACCTGAAATCCTGTTTTATTTTTGTCTCCACCATGAAGTAGTTGAAAGTAAAGTCACAGTACCAGCTTTGGCTTGCATTAAAATTGAACATTAGACAAGGAATAATAGAGTGTTCCATCTTATTGCAATGTAAGTAAAAGTATATACAATTTAAAGTCAGCCTTCAGTTATCCTAAACCATATTTCACATGTTTAATACATACATATAAGTACCAGCTATACACATATAGACAATAGAAATATAGACTAAAGTTCCATCATCACTGAAATCCTACTCATAAAGTATCTGCTGAAGAATACCAGCCTGGGCTGAGAAATTGGCTCAGTGGTAGAGTGCTTGCCTTGCATGCATGAGGCCCTGGGTTCGATTCCTCAGCACCACATAAGCAGAAAAAAGCTGGAAGTGGTGCTGTGGCTCAATTGGTAAGGGGCTTACCTTTTGGTCAAGAGCTGAGGGAGAGTGCTCAGGCCCAGAGTTCAGGACAACCAACCAAAAAAACAAAGAAGAAAAAGAAGAACAGCAGCCTGATACCATGATCAGGATACCATTATCCCAGCCAAGTTAAACTACATTTCTGTGTCCTTAGTCTCCTTCCTTAAAGACTAATGCTGTAAATCTCCACATAATCTCTAGCATTGGTAGATCCTTGTTTTTTTTTTTCATTTGGTTTTGATGTTTTGCAACAGTGTTACTATGCAGCCTAGACAGGCAACGTGCTGACAATATCCTGCCTCTGCTTCTAGCAGCTGAGATAACAGTCACACCATCATGCACAGCTAAATCTATTCAATTGTAAACTTTAGCTCTTTTAGCAATGTGATCTTGAGTTTCTTTGAACTTCAGTTCCTTCACTTAATAGCCAGGAATGACAGAATTTGGTATTGGCTTAAGAATGAAATAAGACAATGGGTGAACAAATGCAGCAATGGTATTCAATAGACACTATGCTGAAGATGCACTATTCAACTTGCGGGTGGGGATTGGAAGGGAAAATTGGGATTGGGGAAAGGATGACATTGTCCAAAAAGAAATGTATGCTTAACTTATGTAACTGTAATCCCTCTATATATCAACTGTATAATGAAAAATTAAAAATAAAAATATATTAAAATGAAATAATATAAATTTTAAGAAGGTGCTTCAAAAACAAAGTCTCAATTAACAGAAGGGATGTGAAGGGTAAACAAAGGAGGAGGCTGCAATGCTTGGTAAGAAATGTATGCATTATCCTGCCCATGTAATTGTAACCCCGCTGTACAGTATGTTCACAAATAAAATAAAAATAAAAGTCTCAACGTTAAGTTCTAGTAAGTATTCTTCATGAAGTATAGAGTTGTCCTATTTAAATTTGTTTAGTCCATGTAAGGCACAGTGAGAGACAAGGATTGGGAAGCTCTAAGTGTCAGGAAGGACTTGGGGAAAGTATGTGGGATCCTCTCTTATCTGAAAAAAATATAACATTAACCAATGGGGCTGGAGGGATGCCTTCAGTGCTAGATTGCTCCCTGATTTCCAAATCCAAGAATATAAAATATGGTAATAGACAAAAAAAAATTGCAAGTTAGTGACTAAACAAACTTAATTCTATGTGAAAGACAGAAAATAGTCTCTCTGAGCTCAAGGAATGCAGATTTCTATTTCTTTTCTCATGCCATGAAGAAATCAAGCTAGCCTTGGATTTCTGAACACTTTGCTTTTCCAGCTAATCTATTCCTGATGCACTGGAGACTTGTGAACCTGGCTTTGTTAGTCATGACAACAGCTCAAGTGTAGGCAAATTACATAATAAGCATACTGGATACTCAGGAAAGATATAATAAGATCAGAAAAGGGAATTGTAGAATGATAGCTAAAAGAAGCTCAAAGTCCAGGAGACTGTTATCTCCAATAAACTACTTAGAAATAGCTGGAGGTGACACTGTGTGACCTGCAGCTATGACAAGATCATACTAGAGAAGCACTTTGTTGGTAGGTTTGGGGCCATGGAGCAGCTCAGCAAGAATGCTGGGTGGGTTGGGAGGCATTAGAGCAGCAAGAATGGTCTGTCTCTTGTGTGTGTTCAGAGAGCCTATGTTCAGAGTGCCATTGTGGCACTACATAGGGCATGGTGGAGTCTGAACCAAGCAGATTCTGCAAGGGGCCCAAGCATGGTACTTATTCATGTTGGACAGCCCTTGCCTTAACTATGACCTGTCATGTACACCAGAGTTCTGGACCCAAACTAATAGTAAAGGCTTTCAACCAAACAAGCACATAGGCAGTGTGAATGACTGGAAGGAGTAAGCATGTGGACCAGAAGTGAGACATGGGAGCAAGATGGGGGATTCTAAGATATCCTCACTGAGCAACACATCTAGTCAGCCATAAGGCTCATAGCACTGACCCGAGTACCACTGACAGCTTGATGCAGCTGGAATAGTCCAGGCTATGGGGAGCATCAATGCTGTTTCAACCTACAACTTGCCACTTAGGCTTGGCGAAATGATGGGAACCATTGGTGTGGCTACCAGCCTCTGTGACATACTGTCAACTGACCAGAGCAAGTCTCTTCATGGTCATGGTTCTTCTCCTGGGGAAAGGGTTCCCAGTAAAAGGCAGAGAGTGGCAGTGTCTTAATGAGTTCCCATTGTTGTGACAGAAGATCTGATACAGACAAATTAAAGCAGGACAGGCTTATTTTGCCTATAATTTCAGGATTTTTCAGTACACGTAAGTTTTTATAAGAAAACCTTCTCACATACTGAGTGATTCCTTGGAAGTAGATGGAGGAGAGAATGAGAATGAGAACATATCGATGTACCTGGCATTCTCCTTTTAGGATATTTATTCTCTCAGGCTCCCAGAATGGGATGGTAATGTTCATCAACATTGAGTGAAGATCTATCCACACTGTTAATCCTCCTTGCAGTAACACAATGTAACCCAAGGAGTGCTTTCCTAATCTCCTAGCTACTTCTTAATCCACTCATGCTAATAATACTCAACATATCCATCACAAGTCCACCTTTATTAACCTGGAACCCAAATAGTTCTTCATAACCCTAAGATTCCACCTTTGCTCTTGTAGGTTTTTGTCCATCCATTTCCCAGAATTCCCCATGGCTGTAAACAATCGAAAAGTCTTCAAAATTTTAAGACTAAATTTTCTTATGCGATTCTAGGAAAACTCTTAGGCATGAGTCACTATGAAGTGAAAAACAACTCATATACACTAGAGGGAAAATGGCACAGATTATAGATTTCCACTCAATCAGAAAGGAAAATTCCCACCTTATGGTATTTTTACTTGCAGGCCACAGGACATTTACCTTTTTTTTTTTTTTTCAGTCGTGGGGCCTGAACTCTGGGCCTGGGCACTGTCCTCAGATCTTCAGCTCAAGGCTAGCAGTCTACCACTTGAACCACAGCTTCACTTCTGGCTTTTTCTGCTTATATAGTGCTGAGAAATCAAACCCAGGGCCTCATGCATGCAAAGCAAGCACTGTACCACTGAGCCACCTTCCCAGCCTCAGGCATTCTCCTTAACAGGCATTTCATATTCCTGACATGACCAATACCCTGAGGGCTCCACTACAGGTTAGATTTCATCCTCACAGCATCACACATCACCCTCTGAGGAGCAGCCTTTGGGGATTTCATCCAGGACACATGGACTCTTTTTTTGTTTGTTTGTTTGTTTTCTTGGAGATGGGGACAACACTTTTCTGCCTTGGTAGGCATTGATCCAGCTCCCAGTAATATGATAAGGTGGGATTACAAGCATGTGCCACTGCTGCCAAGCTCTCAAATTCTTCTCAAAACCACTACTTTCTAGGGTGTTTTTTGTTCAATTTAATTTATAAATTTATTTTTTATTTGTTGCAGTTTAAAAAACTTTATTATACTACACATTCTATTAGTAAATGCACCAGATTTCATTTTCTCAAATGGTGAATGGAGTGCAAGATGGTCATCGCATGTTTCTTCATTACGAAGCACAGGATCTGATTGAGGGATGGCTTTAGTGTATTCCTACTGAGTAACCACAGAAGTGTGGAAGCCTACCATTGTCCTGTCATCAGATGTCAGAGGAAGGTCCACTTTAGATTGGAAGTAAATGTTTCAAGATAGTTCTCTCTGCTCTTATCCACTTCTGCTGCTATAATAGTGTATCATGATGCTTATCAAGCAGGAAGAGAAAAGATATTGCAAAGGAAACTGCTTTTAAAGTCCACTTCTAGGCACACCGATTTTCATTCCATGGAGCCTGTCATCTTGCTTAAATCTGGGTCCTACAAGGTACCACCTACATGTATTTTTAAATGTTTGTCTACAAATGCTTTTTCCAGGGTGTTACAAGTTAACATTATGTGCAAAGTGCACATAATTGCTCTCATGAAATAGCCTCTATTAAACACCAAGAGTTGTGCATTAGTAACCTCTAATGCATTTCTTAGCCTTTTCTAGTTGACAATTGATAGTAACCACAACCATGGCATAGTGGGTCACACCTGTAAACCTAGGAAGTAGATTTGTGGTTTGAAGCCATCCTGGGCAAAAACTTTGTGGGACACCAACTCATCCATATCAAATGAGTGCCACTTTCAGCTTTTTCTGCTTATGTGGTTTGTGCTGAGGAATCGAATCTAGGGCCTCATGCATGCAAGTCAAGCACTTACCACTGAGCCACCTTCCCCACCGAGTTTAATTTATTTTTTAATTTCCAAAATAGCTCCAGAAGCCGGGCGCTGTGGGCTCACGCCTGTAATCCTAGCTACTCAGGAGGCTGAGATCTGAGGATCGCAGTTCAAAGCCAGCCCAGGCAGGAGAGACCGTGAGACTCCTATCTCCAATAAACCACCAGAAAACCGGAAGTGGCGCTGTAGCTCAAGTGGTAAGCATTCGCCTTGAGCTGAAGAACTGAGGGACAGTGCCCAGGCCCAGAGTTCAAGCCCCACGACCGACAAAAAAAAAAACACCAAAATAGCTCCAGAAGTGGAGCTATGGATCCAATGGCAGAATGCTACTCCTCAACCAAAAGAGCTCAGGGACACAGCTTATTAAGTAAAAAATAAAAAGTTTTCAGTTTCTTTAGAAACAGAGCAGAGTTTATAGAAAAATTAAATGCAATAAGTTGTTTTTCTGAAAGCAGACAGTCAAGATGAATTTGCTCCTTCTCCTCTGACTCCATCTCAGCTAAAATCTTGACTAAGACAATAAGGACTAACCTCTAACAAAAGTTTTATGCCCATGGTTCTGTAATGCTAGCTGCTGAGATCTGAGCACCATGGTTCAAACTCAGCCCAGGAAAGTCCATGAGGCTGGTACCTCCAATTAATCACCAAAATGCAGAAAGTGATGTTGTGACTCAAGTGGCAGAGCACTATCCTTGAACCAAATTGCTCAGGGACAGTGCCCAGCCCCGAGTTTCATCACTATGATCAGTAAATAAAACATAGAGAATATAGGGAAATATACAAAAAGCCAGATTCTACCAAATAAGTAAAGAAGAGATGAACTCCCTGTCCTGCTGCCCAGAAGCTAGAAACTGCAGTGTTCCCAGGCAGGATGCACATGTGCACACCTTTGATTGCATAATTACAATAGCAGAGCATGAGGTATTCTAACTCCTGAAAAATGCCTTTGGCTTGGCCTTTAGCTGGTTGTTTTGCAGTTGGAATCTCCTAGACTTTTCTGCCTAGGCTGCTTTTGAACTGTTATTCTCCAGCTCTCAGCATGCTCACTAAATAAGATGACAGCATGATCCATCGTGGGATGACACATTGCTGAGGAACTTCTTTGAAACAATGGAGATGAAAATCCCCATAAACGATTGTAGTTTACTGTGCAATATTGAGTGTTGGTTAGTCTATTCAGGCAGGTGTACAACAGCCATCAGCAGCTCTGAGCTCAGCACTTCTGGTGTTCAGCACTGAGCATTTTTAAATTGGGCTATCCCTTTATATTATTGCAAGTGTTCTTTATTTTATGTTCAAGAATCTTATAACAAACAAGACTTGAAAATAATGTTTTCTGTTTTCCATTCTGGTGTGGGTTGAGGAGGGAGGGAGAAGAAAGGATAGAGAAGGGAGGTGGCCTGAGAAGGCAGTGGGGACTGGCAGGGCATCGGGGCCTGAGCTGGTTCCCCAGTTCCTTCTGAATAAAGTGAGACTGCATTGTTGGACAGTCTGTAGGGACAGGACACACTAGTGGGAGTCCATAGTGGCTCTCTCCAGGACTGCAGTGTCCTGGTCCCTCCTGCCTGCTTTCAAGTGCCCTGGATGTGGCCCTCTCGTGGGCCCTGGTAGGTGAATGTCCTTAGGTCGCCCCGCTGGCTGGCTGTTCCCAGATTTGTCATGATTAGCAGCTGCCCCTCCTCACTCTGGTTCCAAGCCCAGCACTATCTGCCTCCTACCAGCACCTCCCCACTCATGCCTCATGCCTGCAAGGCAAGCATTCTTCCACTGCTGACTCATTATTTTTTCTTGTTCAAAACACCATTGCTAGGAGGGATGAGTGACAATGTTGTCAGACACCTTGTATTTATATAGTGTCTTGTAGAATGGGAACTTCTTTGTATAATTACCTAAAGATAACAATAACAATAACAACAATAATAATAAATGTTTAAAAAACACCATTGCTTCTGTCCTGCACTGATAGAAAAATATCGTAGTTCCCTTACCTGCACCTCTGATAAATGATTTTTTGTCAAGATTTCTGATTTACTAGAGACAGCTTACATTTGACCATTTATGTCAGTCACACCACACCGAGGTGACTCTCAGGTCAGTGAAGGAGCTCTGAGCCCAGCTTATCACCCCATCCAATTCTACTGACTTTAATCAAGTGCACTATTCCCTACCTGGTAACATTCCTAATGAACCTCATGATCATTTACAACATCCTTCTGGACTTCCTGGATATGAGAAGGCACTGGTCAGGTGAGTCCTAGGTCTGTGGGAGCAAAGTCTCCTGCTGAGCCCTGAATTCTGAGCTCTGGAAACTTGTTTGTTTGTTTGTTTGTTTGTCGGTCGTGGGGCTTGAACTCTGAGCCTGGGCGCTGTCCCTCAGTTCTTCAGCTCAAGTCGAGCGCTCTACCACTTGAGCTACAGTGCCACTTCTGGTTTTCTGGTGGTTTATTGGAGATAGGAGTCTCATGGTCTCTCCTGCCCGGGCGGGCTTTGAACCGAGATCCTCAGATCTCAGCCTCCTTAGTAGCTAGGATTACAGGCGTGAGCCACCAGCGACCGGCAGAAACTTGTTTGTTTAATGTAAGCCACTTTTGATTTATGAATTTTTCATTTTTCTATTTTTACAAAATAGAATTTTTGAAGCAAGTCTTGATTTATGAAGATAAGGTGGCATTTGCTATTGGTACAGAGAATAAATATAGTTAATGTAAACCTTCATCATAAAGGAAGGTAGTTATTTGTGGGAGCTCTGGTAAGAATGTTTTTCCAGTCCCAAGTCTTGAAATCTGAGCCTAGGCACTGTCCCTGAGCCTCTTTGTGCTCAAGGGTAGCACTCTACCACTTGAGCCACATTGAAACACTGGAGCCACTACACAGTTTTTTCTGATTAGCTTATTGTAGATAAGTGACTCCTACCCAGGTTGGCTTAAAACTGCAATCCCCAGATCTCAGCTTCATGAGTATCAATAATTACAGATGTGAGTAACTGGCACCCAGCTGGTAATTGAATATTTTTAAAAATTGTATATTCCCAGAGACAGTCATGATGGTTTATTGCTTGCTGTTTTGGAGGTCTGAACTCACATTAGAGATACTGAGAACTCAGTAGTCTGTGTAGGAAACCTAATATATTGGCATCTGTCACATGATAGCTTGCTATTATTAAAGTTTCATCTTTGTGTTAGAGATGCTGAAATATGAAGATTAAGGGTGAAAGCCAGGCTAGGCAGGAAATCTGTGATACTCCAGAAACTTGCCCCAAACAAATCCAGAAGTGGAGGTGTGGCTCCAGTGGCAGAGTGCAAAAAAAAAAAAGAAGCTCAAAGACAACACAGGCCCTGAATTCAAGCGTCAGTATTCAATACTCAGGACTGGGGCACACACACACATACACGCACACACACACACACACACACACACTGGTCACACACACACACACACACACTGGTCATAGGTGGCTCCTGCCTGTAATCCTAACTCAGGATGTTGCAATCTGAGGATCGTGCTTCAAAGCCAGCCCCTGCAGGAAAGGCCGTGAGACTTTTGTCTCCAATAAACCACTCAGAAAACTGGAAATGGCAGTGTGGTTCAAGTGGTACAGCGTTAACCTTGAGCTAAAATTCTGAGGGACAGGGTCCAGGCCCAGAGTGTTTTTCCATGACCGACAAAAGAAAAGGAAAAAGAAAGAGCAAGAAATAAATAAAAAGAAAATGCAAAGATTTGGGGAAACAACAAAAACAACAACAAAACCCACAGGACTTCTATCTTGGGTAGAAAGCTGACCACCTAGGAAAACATACTAGTGAAATGTTGACCCTGACCACACACTAAGTCATGGATCTTGGAATAATAGCTGTTTCTAAGGAAAATAGGACCCTGCACAAAACCATGAACTACAGTGTAGTATATTCAGGAAGGATAATGTCAAGGAAACTGGGGTAGACAAGTGAAGACAGGAAGGGTAGATGAATGTAGCCATGATAGTCAATGTGAATGTGTGAAAATGGAACTAGACAAACTGAGGTGATGGGGGCTGGGGAAGGGATGACAAGAATGATAAAACGGGTGACATCTATCACATGCATTGTACTCATGATCTCAAGTATGGAAATTAAAACCCTTTGTACATCAACTTCATAAAATACTATTAGTAAATGTAATGATACATTGCACTCACAAACTGATATGTTGAACTGAAGTTCTTTGTACAATTACTTAAGTATTTCTATAATAATAAATTCCTTATTAAGCTGGGCATTGGTGTTTCATGCCTGTAATGGTAGCTACTCTGTATGTTGAGCTCTGATGTTTCCGGTCTCACATTCTTCCTCTCTGCTTTGACAGTATAATATCATCATTATTTATGATCGCCTACTTTAGAAATCTTTTTTTTTTTTGGTCCTGGGGCTTGAACTCTGTGCTTAGGCACTGTCCTTGTGCTCTTCAGCTCAAGGTGAGCACTCTACCGCTTGAGCCACAGCACCACGTCCGGTTTTCTAGTGGTTTATTGGAGATCAAGAGTCTCACAGACTTTCCTGCCAGGGCTGGTTTGAACAGCGATTCTCAGATCTCAGTCTCCTGAGTAGCTAGGATTACAGGCATGAGCCACCGGTTCCTGGCTCACTGTAATAATCTTGAACACACATTTTACTCTGTGTTTTACAATGCGTAATAATATTCTCACATTGATAGCCTGTGAAGCTGCTGTGGGTTTGGTATTACTCTTGTAGTGTAAAATAACTATACTCATTACCTGCAAAGCCTTAGTCTCTGACAATGCTGAAAATTATTCCCCCCAGAACCATATTCATCTCTATACCTTGATATTCCTAAAGTCACAGTAATGATCTGAATTAATTCAACCATTCATCACCTACTTATTAGCATGGAATGTCTGTTCATATGTACTCGCTATCATGAAAATTACTTTCACTACTTTTCATTTTTCTCTTTACCCCATTCTAACCCTATCACCCTGACTTTTCCTACATTAGTTCACCTCACCTATCCAAGCAGCCATTAACATACAGAAAACAGGTAAATACTAATTGTTTTTCAAGTCCTATCATTACAATACATGCATGGAACTTATTTCATTTTAGGTTTTATGTGAAGCAAGCCTAATTGTGACTCTCCTAATCATTATCTGAGAAGGGAGTCTGACAGAACAACCTAGCATGTGCACGCTCCCAGAGCACCCTCTAGCGGGAAGCGGCGCTCACTACACCCTGGGCCCCATGATACCCACGCGCTGAGCGCGCCCTCTGGAGGGAAGCAGCGCTCACTGCACCCAAGCTCTGAGCACCGCAGTAGTTTCAGCTCCAGCCCGTGGAATGGCCTGGCCCTGGAGACCTGGGCTGCTCTCAGGACAGTCCTTCTCCACTAAGAGTGATCCTTATCATCCCTTAATAAAAGGGCAAAGGAGAGGAGGAGGGTGCAGCGGAAGGAGGTGGCCAGGAGGGACGTAGAAGCTGCGGGCACCGCGGTCCGGTGCGGGTGCGGTGGCCCAGCCCCTGCCTCCGATTTCATCTACGCAGCTTTTCCCATGACGGTTGAGATACCGAGTCGGGTATTTCTTGAAAGATTGTCCCCGAGCCGCTCTGCCTCTCCCTGCCTTTCCCTCAACGAAGGCGGCTTGACAATGTGTGGGTGTCCAGCACACTTGGGGGCCGTTCCATCTCCTGATGCTGTTCGCTGTCCCGCTTTGCTGCTAGGTGCTGCGGTCCGAACCCTGGTTCCCATGACCCACGAACGCCCCCGGAGCCGGTCCACACAGAGCCCCGGAAGGACCCAGTTCTCTGCCCGGCGGCTCCCCCAGCGGGTCCTATCGACCACACCCTGCACCGGCCACTGACAACCCTGACTAGGGGACCGATTCCGGACCCTGACCTCCGGCAATGCGGGGGGGGGGGGGGGGGGGCGGCGCGCGGAAGGAGGCAGGGCTGCGCATGTGCAGTGGGGCTTACGGGGCAGTGGAGGATCCGCCACCTCCCACCAGATGTTTCCATAAGGCATGGCGTGCTGGACTCACCGGATCCAGCTCCTGGGATGGTGCCACCAAGGCCTTGGCCAGAGTTGTGCCTGCTGCTCAGCGCTTCTGATTCTCTACCACAAGTTTAGACCAGGATCCGTGCCCAGACATGAGCCAGCCACGTTCACGACCCCGCTACCCGGAGCCAGAGCCCCGAGGCCACCCTTCCCCGCGAGCACCAGGCCGGGCTCCGCCCCCCGTGCCGCCAGTGTGCAAGCGAGAGCACGATGGCGTGAGGCTTTATTCAGTACAGGTTCATGCAGCCTGCGTGAGCCGAGGCTTTTCAGCGAAACGGCTTCTCCTTGGGTCAGTAGATGTGGCTTGGTCGCACAGATTGGCTCACCAGGAATGCAAACCCAGATGTGAGGGAATGCAGGGCCCAATCACCATGGAGACCAGAACCTGCAGGCATTACCATTGAATGGAATCCCTGGGTTTCAGGAACTAGTGTTGAAGGAAATACACAAAAGCCCCACCGGGGCCTCAGTTTATGTATAGCCAGCTTGTTAGTCATGCAGCATTTATACCACCTACTGAAGTTTGGAAAAATTGTAAGGTAATTTTTAATGTGATTCTGTGTTTCTGAGAAAATCTAAGCTTTTGTGGTGGTGGTGGTGGTGGTGCAATATAACTTCCTGGTAGATTTAAGTTTGGGATATATAGGAAATAAAAATTAGGTTGCCTAGTGCCCGGTCAGATAGTACATGTCATTCTTACGCTGACAAATAGATTCGTTTGTGGACAGGAACATGAAAGGGTACATGTTAAAATATGTATTTTTCATTAATCTGCATGGATTATGTAGAACATCAAAGCTGTTTTAAAAGAGAGAGTCGTGGATGTATTTGTGCTGTGCTTTCATTTCTTTGTAAATGAAGTAACGATTGATAATACACTTGTTGACCTTTTCACGCCTTCATATATATGTACACATATATAGAAATAGATGTCTGGTTTTTTGGTTTTCCAGTGTTTGGAAAGGAACTGATGGCAAAATTAATATTAAGTATACTTTGCCAGATAACCATGCAGACAGCAAGGTACAGAGAACAAAGAAAGGTTTATTTGTGGGGAAAGAGTGCCTGCAAGACTCCTTCTCCCAAGGGAGGAATGAGAAGAAGCACCGGTTATTTTTTGGGGTGACCTATATAACCTAGGAGGTGTAGGAGGTGCTAGAAGGTGCTAGGAGGTGGAGACCCTGGTGTCCACGTGTGGGCCAGGGGCTTCATCATGTCAGACTAGGATTTATGCCTCCTATCCACCTAGTAGATAAGGGTCCTGCAACTGCCCAAATCTGAAGGTCACCCTAAGGGTTTCTTGTTGCCTTATATGGTGGTATTGGTCCCAGAGAAGTGCCAACCCAAGGTAAAGGGGGTTGGAAGTTGATTATGTACTGCCTTTACTATGTGGGCCTAGTGTTGCTTAGGAAGGGAGTATGTTAAGCTATGGAGAAGGGAGGGAATGGACTAAAGCTATGGGAAGGGACTCATTTTGCTAACAGAAACTTAGATTATCTACTGATGAGCTATACCTCCACCTTAAAAACAATTATAATTGTAGACATCCCATACTTCAAGGTCAACTTAAAGCATGAGTGGCAAAGCCAAACACAAACATGTCAATTAAATAAAAACAGATTTTGGTTTGCTTTGTCATAAGTCATGAACTACTAAGTATTGTATCACTATATTTAGAAATTCTTTACTATCTTATTGGCACTTTAAATTTATCTAAGTAGTCATTGATTTTGAAAATCACAGCATGCTTAGTAGGGGTCAATTAATGGTCCTGTTGAGGAGGTCATGTTGAGGAAAGACCCACAGCCTTTTCAGTGTGCTCTTGCAGTTGGTCCTTGAGAGGGAGAAAAGGATTGTAGCTAGAGCCAGGAGAAGGCATGTAAGGCCCTTTCACAGTCAAAAGGAATGATACAAAAGCAAGGTGGGATTCGGATTTCTCTACCTGTCTGTCTTCTTGTGACCTGATGACAGAGTCTGGACTACCATGGATCCTTTGGCCTGTGTTTTATTGCAAAGGCAATGAGTGAAGAAAAGTTATGTGATTTGAAGTTAAGAGGGATTTGGGGTCAGCCTTACTCAGCCTTATGTACTATTGTTGATCAGGTGTGATGTAATGGCGGGCTGACTTTCTCTTTTTTTCGGGGGGGGGGAGGCTGGTTGTGGGGACTGAACTCTGGGCCAAGTGCTGTCCCTCAGCTCTTCAGCTCAAGGCTAGCACTCTACCACTTGAGCCACAGCGCCACTTCCGTCTTTTTTCATTTTGCTTATGTGGTGCTGAGGAATGGAACCCAGGGCCTCAGGCATGCAAGGCAAGCGCTCTACCACTGAGCCATCCTCCCAGCCCTTATTTGTTCTATTTATTTCTCTCCTTCCTCATCAATCCCCAAACCATATTTGTGGCAGTATTTGTTGTATATATTTTGATATCCTATTATTAGGTGTATACAGTTTGTGAGTATGTTTAACATGTCATTAGTATGTCTTTATCTCAAACCTAGGCATCATGCATGCATTACTAATGCTGTGTATTCAACGATGGCATATCTTCAACTTATAGTGTAATTCTTTCTCTGTTGGAAATGTACTGTATTTTCTAGTAATCCCTTTCCAGAACATGTTAAATGTTTATGCAAGAAGAGATAAGGTTAGAGAGATTTTCCTTACCCTTACCTTTCTCTCCATCTGTATTCTCAAGAGATAAAATTTCACGAAATCATATGACAATAAATTAATTTGAAATCATATGTCATCACTATGTGAAGATCATTGCTATTATTTAGGCATATTAAATGTCAGTTATCAGCTAAATGAAGTGGCTTTTCATACCTCAATCTATAACCCATATTGCCCCCTCTTTCCCTTTATTTCCTCCATTTCCTATTCTCTGTGAAGTGTGAGGGGAGGTTGGCTAAGGGGGAGAGGGAATTGCTTATTTTCCTGGCTCTGCTACCTAGCTTGGTACCAATACCACTGCTTTGAATAATCTGTGGAGAGTGTCAGGCAGCCCAGAAGACAAATCAAATCTTGGACTGAGTTCTGTGGTTCCACCTCTGTGGAACTCTGTTGCATTCCTACAGTGCCCTGCCTTTTACCCCACCTTTGGACCGACAAGAATTCTCTGGCTTATTTCCTGTCAGACAACTGGAATTCCTAACCTGGGTAGTTGCAGAAAATGGACAGTAGGTGGCGAGCGCTCACCATAACATTGCCTAGAGAGGGAGAAGAACGTTGGTGATGGCTGGACTCTGGCATATCAGTGATTATCCTGGTACCATACCTTGGTTGCACCGTGTTCTGCCTGACTGAGGCACGCATGACAGTACTGATATCTGCCAGTTTTCACTCTTGCATGATATAATACTAATTCACCCTGAGGAAATCTGTAGTAGAGCTGCTACCTCAGTCATTTATATACTGTAGCTTCTCAGTTCCAAATGTACATTTTTGCTGTAAACATAATTAGTCTCTGAGCTGGGTGCTTATGGCTTAAGCCTATAATCCTAGGTACAGTGATGGCTTAGAGACATCGGAGTATCAAGATTCAAAGCCACCATTGGCGGGAGACACCCATAAATGGTGCTGTGGCTCAAAACTGGTAGAAAACTAGTCGTATATAAATAAAACATTCTGTGATAGTGCCCCAAACGCTTAGGTGTAGCCACACAGTAAAGAAAGAGATAAAGACAGATTGTCCCTTGGAGGAATTAACAATGTGTCCTTTGTGAGGGTTAGCATCTGTTTGTAATTTTTACAGAATCATAAGTTAAAAGATTTACAAGCCGGGAGCTGGTGGCTCACGCCTGTAATCCTAGCTACTCAGGAGGCTGAGATCTGAGAATCGCAGTTCAAAGCCAGCCTGAGCAGGAGAGACCATGAGACTCCTATCTGCAATAAACCACCAGAAAACCGGAAGTGGCGCTGTAGCTCAGGTGGTAGAGCGCTCGCCTTGAGCTGAAGAGCTGAGGGACAGCGCCCAGGCCCAGAGTTCAAGCCCCACGACCGACAAAAAAGAAAAAAAAATTACAATACAATAGTTTAGCTGGAGTTAAAATGGAGTATTGGCCTTCACCATTCAAAATAGAATTAACCAATCACATTCAAAACTCAAAGCAATATTTTGTCATTTTCTCTCCTGTTTAGTCACAGATTGCATTTTCGTTTCTATTTATAATTCCTTGACCCAAAACTCTTGTCTTTCTCATACAATACCTTAGAATCTTATAATTCAAACTTTGGTCTCATGGTGCCTGCAATGATTATTTTTAATCTCAATTCCTACACTGACCCACCCCCACCCTTCCTTGATTCATTCATTTCATGAGAGGAAACTGGAATTCACAACCATGGTATTTTCAGAAAGTGGACACTAGATGGAGTTTGCTCACCGTCGTTCTCTTGTTCTGGGCGAGGGCAGGGGAAGGAAGGAATACCCATCACACTTGGTGGGTAGTGAGAGCTTCTTGATTTTACTGGCACCATACAGTGCCACCTCATGTGATTCTGCCCGCCTTGTGGTCCTGCATTACACAGTACTAATCAGCCCTGAGGAAACCTTCAACAGACCTGAAACTGCAGTTGTTATAGATACATAGCACAGCTTTCCAGTTCCAAATCAAAGACAATTTCCCCTGTACAAAATGAGCCCCATTAGCCTTATGCAGCTGGCGCATCTCTGTAACCCACAGCTACTTAGAAGGCTGAGAGAAATGTAAAGGTCGTTTCCAAGCTGGCCTAACAGGGTAGTATTTAAGTCTACTGTGAGATTAAGGATTTCCCAGGAAACCACATGTGGAGCTGTTGCCCAAAAATGTATACTAGTAGCTGCCTTGGGGAAAAAATAAAATAGTGAAAATGTAAATATCAACACCCAGGCACTGAGCTCAATCCTCACATCCAAAAAAAAAAAGGTAAGGAAGAAAAGAAGAAATAAAGAATTCATTTCAATTTTTTGTTTTGTATGAATCATTTCCATGTGATATTTCTTGTATTTTTCAAGTCTATTAATATATTATGTATAGAACAGTACCGTAAGATTGCTTTCTTGCAGTGTTCTTATCTTACCCACTCATTAACTTAGGCCTTGGCCTTTGCAAAAGGTAGTTCTCTGAGAGGCTTCCTGCCTAGATTTCCTGATAACAGTCCTTGGAATTCCAGTTTCTTCTAAAAGGTCCTAAGCAACACTGTAACTCGTTGCCATGACTACATTTACAAGACAAAAGTTACCTCAGTTACCTGTGGAACTCTGCCTCACTACTAGCAACACCCACCCTCTATCTTCCCTTCTGGGTGTGGGCGGGGCAAGCTGACTAAATGGCTCCTGTGTTTCCTGGGAGGCTATTTTTTTTTTGTGGGCGGGGAGGGTCCGGTCAGGGGACCTGAACTCTGGTCCTGGATGCTGTCCCTCAGCTCTTCAACTCAAGGCAAGCACTGTACCACTTGAGCCACAGCGCCACTCCCAGCTTTTTTCTTTTTGCTTATGTGGTGCTGCGGATTCCAACCGAGGGCCTCAGGTATGCAAGGCAAGAGCTCTACCAGTGAGCCGCCTTCCCAGCCCATGGGAAGCTATTTTTTTTTAAAGTGGCTCCCCAGTTATCTGTTATTATGGCATTGAGAGGCTGGGTTGTGAAAAGACGCGCAAGACTACAATTAGTACGTAAAGTCTAGCGCCAGTGGAAGCTTACATGTATGCTTTCTAGAGTGGCTGGAGCACCAGTACTGAAAAGAAGATTACAACCTGTCTGGAGAACTAGGACAATGATTACATGATTGGTGAGTAAATTTCCTTCCGATTCCATTTTCACCATGGTTTTTCACTCTAAGAATCCAATCTGTGGCCTTCTTAATCCTTTTTTTTTCCACCCCACCTCACACCCAATAGCAAGGTAAAATTCCCCTCTATTCTCTTTTCTCTGTCTTCTCTAGAATCACACACAGAGTAAGAGATGGAAGGGAGAGCAAGTGAGAGATCCACAAGTCCAACTAGATCTGAGACACACACACACACACACACACACACACACACACACACACACACACACACACACACACACACACACACACACACACACACACACACACACACACACACACACACACACACACACACACACACACACACACACACACACACACACACACACACAGAGGGAGACATGGACGGGGAACCAGAGACCCATTACTGTGACTGACTAGATCACCTGAATAAATTATTCCTTCCCTGCCCTGCCCTCATGTATTAAGGTAGACTCTTGGTATGGAGTTCTTCTTGTCACCAAACACAGGTGAGGGTTAGTGACTTTTTACCCTTCCATGTAGGGACTCTTCCCTTAGGACCCTTGATTTCGATCATTGAATAAGAATTTCTGGAGGAGTCACTCTGGTGGAGTTTTTATGGAGTAAGTAAGCAAGCAGGCAAGCAGACAACCAGACCCCCAAAAAAGGCACAGACAGACAGACAGACAGACAGACAGACAGACAGACAGACAGACAGACAAGGACATACTCTAATACAGTGTGGGTGCTCTTGAAGGGAGAGAGACCTACACAGCTCCTTGACTTCATGGGTGTTTTCAGGGTTAGATAGGCGGGGGGGGGGGGGGGGGAGAGATGTGGCAGCTGAGTTATGTACAGATAGCTGTTTTATCTTTGCCCCAACCTGAATTTCTAGATGTTTGGGGCATTTCTCTACAGGTAAGAAAAACAGGTCATTGACCATTCCTTCCTTCCTTCCTTCCTTCCTTCCTTCCTTCCTTCCTTCCTTCCTTCCTTCCTTCCTTCCTTTTTTTACTTTCTCTCTTTCTTCTCCCCACCCCCCCTCTCTCTCCTTTTTCTTTATTTTTTTGGGGGGGTGGGCAATACTGAGACTTGAAGTCAGGGCCTCAGCACTGTCACTCAACTTCTTCTTTTTTTTCACATATGAATAATTTTACAGTTTATTTCATTAAAATTATATTCTCAGAAAGGTAAAAAATATATATTAGCTATTTCATCAAATGAAGTAATTATACTAACACATAACATAAGTTAGTGAAAGTTTTATCTGTCATGAATAGGACAAAAAGTATCATCAAACAACATTTCTAGGAATCACACTCAACTTCTTTTGCTCACGTCTAGCACTGTATCATTTGAACCACATCACCACTTCTGGCTTTCTCTCTCTCTCTCTCTCTCTCTCTCTCTCTCTCTCTCTCTCTCTCTCTCTCTCTCTCTCTCTCTCTCTCTCTCTCTCTCTCTCTCTCTCCAGACACACACACACAGACACACACATGCATATACATACATATACACATATATATTTATACACATACATACATATATATCTATCTATGCTTATATATAGTGTGATACAAACATATATATATATTTATTATTTTCAGTTTTTTTGTCGTCGGGTGTGAGGCTTGGACTCTGGGTCTGGGTGCTGTCTCTCTGCTCTTCATCTGAAGGCTCACTACTGTTCTGCCACTTGAGCCACAAGGGTGCCACTGCTCCCCTTTTCTGTTTATATAGTGCTGAGGAATCGAACCCAGGGCCTCATGCTTGCAAGGGGAGCGAGCACTCTACCACTAAGCCACCTTCCTAGCTCTCCCCCCTTTTTTGGCCAGTCCAGCATGGAAGGCTCCTGCATCTTGTTTGTATGGACATACTCACAGCTGAATAACTGAGTTGTTTTGCTTAATAAAAAAAAAATCCTGGTGTTGATATATGTGGAGGGGAAGGGAAAAAACAAATTGTTAAAACAGGGTTACAGGAGGACCCATTGAAACAATGAGATATACAAGTCGTTATGTCAAAAAACGAACTTTACAACTTTGGTGGGGGGACGGCGGGGGGGGGGGAGGATACGAAGGGATGGGAAGGGGAAAAAAAGCAGGAGGCTACAATGCTTATAAGAAATGTGCTCATTATCTTACCCATGTAATTGTAACCCCTCTGTACAGTATTTTCACAATAAAAATATGTTTAAAAATATATATATTTAAAAAAAAACTTGGTACAGTAGTCTAGAAACATGGTTGCTATTACAGCCTTCATTGGCTTCACTTGACCACTGTTTTCTCATTTAAAAGCTTTTGGCGACAAGCATGATTATTTTTCGTGGGGTGGGGGTGACTGTTTTGAGGCTTTCCCAAATTTTTATGTCCAACAGGTTACCAGATCTAAGGAAAACCCAGAAGTTCGAGAATTAAGTAACTCTCGGGCTCAAACTACAGAGAAAGAAAAGGAGAAAGAGAGACCTATGGAGGGAAGGGGTTGGGGCGTTGGGGGGAGAGGTCATAGAAAGGAAAAGAAAACAGGGAAAAATAAAAACACAAAGTAAAGGTCGTTTTTAAGTGGAGGCCTGGACTCAAACCAGGCCACTGACTGAGGCTTCCTCATTATGGGATTTCAAAAGTGGGCCTTGGCTTCTTGCAGAAGTCATCTCGATGTGTTGGTATTCTGCTGTACATATCATTTGGAAGCGACTCTATCTTTTCACTCCATGGTGAATGTATTCACATATATGTTCCTATAGAAAACCAGTTTCGTGTGCTTTCTCTCACATATGCAAAAGGTACGTTTAAAATAGGGGAGACATTAGATCTCTGGACTGACTGCCTGGCTGGCTGCTTGGCTGGCTGCTTGGCTGGCTGCTTGGCTGGCTGCCTGGCTGCCTGGCTGCCTGGCTGCCTCACTCACTCACTCACTCACTCACTCACTCACTCACTCACTCACTCACTCACTCACTCACTCACTCACTCACTCACTCACTCACACACTCACACACTCACACACAGTAAGACCCAAAAGACAGGATAGATACTTTTAGGGGGAGAAACACCCACCGAGGCAAGGCCCAATGGTTATGTGCCCAGAAATGAAAGTGAAACCTTGAAAACACACAGAGGAAAAAGAAACAAAGTAAACTCTCTACCTTGAGCCTGTAGTAGGGTTTAAGAGATGATTCTGTTGGTTTCCCATGCATGCATGGGGGGGGGGAGGGGTGTTGCTTTGACCCATGCTCTGTTTCTTTTTAAAATTTACTTCCCTCCCCGGTGTAAGTTTCCTCCTTTCTTTGAGGAAACTCTTGGCTCCTTTCTCACAGTATACTCATTGTTTGGGCAAAAGCTCAGAGGAAGGGAGCTGCTCTTTTCCCTTCCACCACCCACCCCCACCTATTAGTTTTCTTTCCTAATAACTGTTCGTTTATGAGGGACTGAAAAGTGAAGAAAATAGGATGTGTGGAGCCATTCATTAGGAAGCTGTCCGGCTGTCTTGTCTCTGAATTCCTGGTGGTGCTTTCCCAGGCCTCATTTCCCCCTGGAAATTATCCTGCTTGCCTCTGTGTTCAATTCTGGGAAGGAAGATAGGCCGAGATAAGGCAACCTCTTGGCACGAAGCTGGAACACACGGCCACCTCGCCTCACGGGTACACAGCCTAATCATCCTATCCCGAGGGTCCTCCGTCAACAGTTTCTTACAACGATTTTTATTAGTTTAGTGGCCCTACTGAGGTTGAAATTCAAGGCCTCAACTCAGGCAGGCCTGCTGGGGTGGGCGTGTTTGTTTCTTCTTCTTTCTCCTCCCCCCCCCCACCCTCCCCCCTCCGCCAGGGCGCTTAAGTCGTTGCCATGACGACATTTACAAGACAAAGGAACGTTGCCTGGAGTTCCTGAGTTGACTGGGGCTCCAGGCTTAAACCAGCCCACCCCACCCCCACCCCCGACCCGCCCTGCGTCCTCTGCGAAACACCCCGGCGGGGTGGGGGGTGGGGCGGCCAGCCCTCAGCTCCTGTAACTTCATTAGCGCGCGGGGTGGGGTGGGGGTGAGTGAATCAGCCTCCCCTCCCCCTCCCCGTCTTTACAAAAGTGGCCTCTTTTGCCCTTGGGCAGGAAAAGTCTGCGCGCGCGCGCGCTCTCTCTGGTCTTTTTCTGCTGGGACCCTCCCTGCCTACCACCAGCAGCCACTGACTTCCTGCAAGCTGGAGTTGTCAGACTACTTCCACCCGCCCGCTGCCACTAGTATGCCTCCCGCCCAAGCCCGCCAGGGACAGAATGGGAGGGGCGGGCGGGGAAGCTGGCATGCTTGCCTGTGCTCTGCCCTCTGCCCCTCCGGGAGGCATGACTGTGACCGTGGGATGTCCCCGTGGCCGACCCCTAAGCTCCCACCCTCTGGACGGAGGAGAGTGAGGGGAAAAAGGAGTTCAGGAGTCTTGTCTCCCCTCCATCTTCCCGCCTAGGTCAGGCCAGGATCTGCCTCTCTTCTCCCTGTCCCTGTTCCCCGTTCCTCTTAAGGAGTGACTGGAGAAACTGTCCGTCTGTGTTTGTGATTGTGATTAACATCGCAAAAACCTTCAAAGAATCTCAGATCGGTTAGAAGCCCGTTGGGTTTCACTTCTCA
This sequence comes from Dipodomys merriami, assembly GCF_024711535.1. Taxonomy (NCBI): domain Eukaryota; kingdom Metazoa; phylum Chordata; class Mammalia; order Rodentia; family Heteromyidae; genus Dipodomys; species Dipodomys merriami. The sequence continues at coordinate 81,396 of NW_027202577.1, read as the reverse complement.
GGCGTGAGGGGTTGTTATCTCCCCCTCCCTCTCTCCTTTGATTTTTTACAAATTGTTAGGGAAATGGTGACATACAGAACGGTTACAGTATGCCAGCCCACACCGGTGGCTCGCGTCTGTAATCCTAGCTGCTCAGGAGGCTGAGAGCTGAGGATCACGGTTCAAAGCCAGGCAGGGCAGGAAAGTCACCAGACTCTTATCTCCAATGAGGCACTAGAAAATCGGAAGTGGTGTTGTGGCTCAAGCGGTAGAGCACTCGCTTTGAGCTGAAGAGTTTAGGGACAGCGCCCAGGCCCAGAGTTTAAGACCCACCACTGACAAAAAAAAAAAAAAAAAAAAAAAAAAAAAAAAAGGATAGGAAAGATTACATTACATAAGTGAGGTAGGAAGAGTACATTTTTTTTTTAATTAATAAGTTTTTGTTTTTTTTTGTTTTTTTTTTTTTTGTCGTTGGGCTTGAACTCTGGGCTTGGGCGCTATCCTGCCCGGGCTGGCTTTGAACCGTGATCCTCAGCTCTCAGCCTTCTGAGTAGCTAGGATTACAGGCGCGAGCCACCGGCGCCCGGCTAATGAGTTGTGTTAATTGTGAAAATACTTACAGAGTGGTTACAATGACACGAGCAAGGAAATGAGTACATTTCTTATCAAGCATTGTTGCCTCCTCCTTTGTTTCCATTCCTGCCCTCCCATCTCCCCCCACCCCCTAAAAAAGAGTACTTTTTTTTTTTGGACAATGTCACCCCTTCCCTGGCTCTCTCACAGGTTTTCCCTCCCTCAAGTTCTGTTTGTTCCCCACCCACAGGTTGTGGTGTCAACATAGTGTCTAGTGAGTGCCACTGTTGCACTTCTTCATCCTGGGTCCCTCCATTTCTTGCCCCTCCCGGAAATAGATGAAGGAAGAAACAATGGGGGGGGGGGGGAGAAGAGAAAACAAAATAACATCGATGATAACAAACACAAAGAAAGGGGAAGACTTCTTGTTATATGATCAGAGGTATATAGGCATTGCACTTTGGTGAGCCTCATGTCTTCAATTAAGCAACCCAAAGGCCAGAAGTGGAGTTTTGGCTCAAATGGCAGACTGCCAGTCTCTTTTTTTTTTTTTTTGGCGCGGGGGCGGGGGGGTCCGGTCGTGGGGCCTGAACTCTGGGCCTGGGCGCTGTCCCTCATCTCTTCAGGTTAAGGCTAGCATTCTACCACTTGAGCCACAATGCCACTTCCGGCTTTTTTTCTGCTTATGTGGTGCTGAGGAATCGAATCCAGGGCCTCACGCATGCAAGGCAAGCGCTCTACCACTGAGCCACCTTCCCAGCCCCAGAGTGCCAGTCTTGAGCACAAGAGCCAAGGGACAGCACTCAGGCTCTGAGTTCAAGCCCCAGGACTGACTGGGGCGTGCACACACACACCCTGCACCCCTTGATCTTTGCTGCTGTTTCCTACCACACAGGCACAGGCACGTATGGCAGCATGTGATCTACCTCCCCCCCTCCCCCCACACACACTTTGCACTGCCGCCACCACCACCGCTGCCGCCACCAACTATAGCAACAGACTTCCTAGGCTTCCCCTCCACCACCACCACCCCCTCCGCCCCGGGCCCTAGTTTAGATCGATGAACCAAAGTGTCCCCACTGCACGTTCGGCTCTGGCAAATATCAGATAGGATTACAGTGATGAGGAGAGAGGAGCGACCGCCATGGATTGACTGTAGGGCCCAGAGGACAGAATGCCAGCCCAGGCCCATTCATAGGTCAAGCCAGGAAAATGTTTTTTGTTTTTGTTTTTGTTTTTGATTTCCGGTCTCTCTCCACACCCCATGTGTTTTGTCTGTCTGTCTCTCTGTGCCATAGGGGTTTGCCATTCATGACCTGTGTGGGCGGGGATGTGCTGGGGTGTGTGTGTGTGTGTGTGTGTGTGTGTGTGTGTGTGTGTGTGTGTGTGTGTGTGTGTGTGTGTGTGTGTGTGTGTGTGTGTGTGTGTGTGTGTGTGTGTGTGTGTGTGTGTGTGTGTGTGTGTGTGTGTGTAGGGGGAGGTGTTCCTTCCTCACAAGACCTTCCTAAGTGTCTTGATCGATCTTGGGCCTGACGTTCTTTTTCCTTGTTTTGGGGTGCCACCTACTGGACACCGTGTGGAGTGACAGGGAATGATTCGGTGCTGATGGCGGGGGCTGGCGACTCTCGCGAGAGTCCGAGAGACTCTCGCGAGAGTAGCGATGAGGTATCGCCGGCTCTCTTCTGCGGCTTTATTTATTTACAACGAAACAAAACGAAACAACAGCAAACAAGGAAATGTTCTTGAAGGGAGGGCCGAGCGGAGGGGGAGGGGGGCCCGCAGGGGGTGTTTTTTTTCGTTATTTTCTGGACACGGAATTCGTTTGGATATTATGTCTTACGAGCAAACTGTACCAGTTTATTTACGGTTGTAATTTTTTTTTTTTTTTTTTTTGGATCCGGTCGTGGGGCCTGAACTCTGGGCCTGGGCGCTGTCCCTCAGCTCTTCAGCTCAAGGCTAGCGCTCTACCACTTGAGCCACAGCGCCACTTCCGGCTTTTTTCTTTTTGCTTAATGTGGTGCTGAGGAATCGAACCCAGGGCCTCAGGCATGCAAGGCAAGCACTCTACCACTGAGCCACCTTCCCAGCCCCTACGGTTGTAATTTATATACGGTACCACAAATGTCTTTACGTCCGTATTATGAAAAAGGGTCCCACGGCTGCAGTGGGTGAAAGATTGAGACGGGAACATTTCTAAAGGAGTGCCAAGAAAATGGAAAACAGGCAATGCAATAGTTTAGGGAGAGTTATAAATATCAAGTGCTGCCCTAGGTGAAATTTCATGCAAATGTCCTCACCCACTCAGGTAAACTTTTTATATAGGTATCAGAATACAATTTCTTGAACTATATAGACTTTTATTCACTTGATTTCCCTTAAGTAAATTAAAATAACTGGCTGTTGACAGGGCACATCTGGATATTTCTATCGGCCCCATAGAGATAATCTGTTACATTTTAGGACATGGTAGATTATATTTGCTATTTCCCCAAATGGACTTTACAAAAGCCATCCGTGGCCCCAAAGATGTTTCTGGACCTCTCATCATGTGTGACTAAATAGGCCTCAGTGAATTAAGCTGAGAAAGCTGCAAAACAAAGCAGATCACTTCAGTTATGGAATATTAAGAGAATAAAAGTAGCTTTATACCACTGGATCTTTAGTGAGAAGGTAGAATAAAAAGAAGAGAAAAATATTGGAGGATGCAATATAAGCCAATTGAGACGTATCCAACCGCGGATCTGGCTTTGAAGTGGCTATTGACTAGTGTGGTCCTAGACCATCGTGTCCAGAAGGATACATCGATGTGTTTTGAAAGATCCTAAACCAAATGTACTTGTGATCATGACCCAAAGCGTGAGGACAGGTACATTTCTGTCCTCCTAATTCCAGCTTTGGTCCTCACACGTCCGGTTGTTATAATACGTTCACAGTCGTGCCACTTACGGATATTACGTCTTGTGTCTTCTCTGCAATATCTTAAATGCTCAGAGAAGTTACACCTTCTGACAAAAGGACAGTATGTGTGTCACACACACGGGGACACACACACACTCTGTTTGCCCGGAGTGCTGTGTAGCTTACCATGTCCAGTTATAGTTTAGGTCTAGCATCCACGTAGGAGAGAAAACAGGTGCCGTTGGTTGGTCGGTCTGTCTGTCTCTCCGCCGGTCTGTCTTCCCCTGGCATCACCTGTTCTAGGTTCTTCTCCGCCGCCGCCGGCACCCCCCCCCTCTGCCCCCCCCCCCCCCCCCGCTCCTAGTCCATCAGTCCATCCATCTACTTCCCTGTAACTGACATAATCTTCTTCTTCTTCTTTGGGGAATGGATGAATAAACTTTTACCTTGTGGATATTGTACACACACCCTAAGGTGTGTGTGTGTGTGTGTGTGTGTGTGTGTGTGTGTGTGTGTGTGTGTGTGTGTGTGTGTGTGTGTGTGTGTGTGTGTGTGTTGACGGAATAGAGTGTTTACCATGCCTGACCCCCTGGCTCTGCCTCTCTACCCGTCTGCGATGCGATGTGTGTGCTGGGGCGCTTCTGCCCGCATATGTTCCCAGTGCGAACTCCAAAGAGAAGTACGCCCGCCGGGCCTGTGGGTTCTAACCATGCTTCACCCCCCCCCCCGGGAGATAGGATCGCCCCTCTGACCCCCCCACTCTGTTTGGGCCGGGGCCCCTCGTCTGTCTCTCCCTGTCTTTCCTCCTAGGGTTCCCTACCTGCCCTCCCCCCAGCCCCGCACACACACACACACACACACACACACACACACACACACACACACACAGAGTCACAGACACACACACACAGAGTCACAGACACACACACCCACACCCACTGTGCACCGCCACACTCGGGTCCAGGTCCTCCACCACAGGCATGTGAGTGAAGATGCCTCTACCCTCCAACACCTGTGTGTCGGGTTCAGATTCATCGCCTCATGCCCCGAATCCTGCTCCAGAGAGAGTGGCAGAGCCTATTAGAAAAGGCTAGCTGTTTTTTTTTTTTTTTTAAATTTTTTTTTTTATTTTAAGGTAGTCCCATTTGTCGAGTCTCTCTCCAATTTGTTGTGACCCTGGGACTCTGTTCAGGAAGTTCCTTCCTGTGCCTATTAGTTCAAGTGTCTCTCCTACTCTGTCCTGCAGTAGTTTCAGAGATTCAGGTTTAATGTTAAGGTCTTTAATCCATTTTGAGTTGATGTTGGTGCATGGTGATAGGCTGGGGTCCACTTTTAGTTTTCTGCATGTGGCTGCCCAGTTTTCCCAGTACCAGCGGTTGAAGAGGCTGTGTTTCTTCCATTGTATGTCTTTGGCTCCTTTGTCGAATATCAGCTGGCTGTAGGCCTGTGGATTTATTTCTGGATCTTCTATTCTGTTCCATTGGTCTTCGGGTCTGTTTTTGTGCCAGTACCATGCTGTCTTTGTTATTATAGCTCTGTAGTAGAGTTTGAAGTTCGGCATGGATAGCCATATTGTCTTTATCCCCTAGAATTGTTTTGGCTATTCTAGGTCTTTTGTTGTTCCATATGAATTTTTGGACTGTTTTCTGTATTTCAGTGATGTACGTCATTGGGATTTTAATAGGAATTGCGTTGAATTTGTATATTAGTTTTGGAAGTATTACCATCTTTACTATATTAAGTCGGCCTATCCAGGAGCATGGGAGGTCTTTCCATTTCCTAGTGTCTTCTGCAATTTCTTTCTTTAACTTTTTATAGTTCTCATTAAATAGTTCTTTTACATCTTTGGTTAGGTTAATTCCTAAATATTTTATTTTTCGGGAGGTTATTGTGAATGGGGTTGCTCCCTTTATTTCCCTCTCTTCCTGTACATTATCAGTGTATAGGAAGGCAACTGATTTTTGTGGGTTTATTTTGTATCCTGCTATTTTGACGAAGAGAGTTATGATTTCTAAGAGATTCGGGATGGACTTTTAGGGATCGTGGAGGGAGGTATAGTATCATGTCGTCTGCAAAAAGGGATAGTTTAACTTTTTCTTTCCCTATGCGGATCCCTTTAATGTCTTTTTTCTTGCCTTATTGCCCTGGCTAAGGGTTCTAGGACTATATTGAAGAGGAGTGGAGACAGTGGGCATCCTTGCCTTGTTCCTGATTTTAGGAGAATTGGTTGTAGCTTTTCCCCATTAAGTATAATATTGGCTATTGGTCTGTCATAAATGGCTTTTATTGTTTTTAGAAATGTTCCTTCTATTCCTATTTTCTCCAGAGCTTTTAGCATGAATGAATGTTGAATTTTGTCAAAGGCCTTTTCTGCCCAGCCAGCGGCTCTCGTTTGGCTTTCCTGTCATTTAGTGATGGGTGAGTGGACTCACGCTTCCCATGGCGTTGTCACCGTGGGTTTCCAGACCTGTGTGCGTGACGTGTACCTACCCTCTCTGTGTTAGAAGAAACCTCTCTCTGGCCTTCCCCCTGCCCTTTCCCTGCCTGTGAAGGGGGGGGGGGCGGGTGGGGGCGGGGGGAGGGAGCGTGTTGTGGGACGGGCGGGCGGCGGACTTTCACAAGTGAGCGGGGTGCCTCCCGAGGGCTCGTCTCTTGCTGGAGCCGACCCATCTTTGGGAGTTTTTTGTTGTTGTTGTTGTTGTTGTTGTTGGTGGTGGTGGTGGTGGTGGTGGTGGGACGAGCGCTCACTTGCCCTTTTCTGGCCATGTTGGGTGGGGGTGGGGGTCTTGCCACGGGCGGCGGAGGTCGTGCGGGTGGCCGGTTCGTTTTCTCTCGTGGTGCAGGCCTGCCGTCTTTGCCGCCCCTTCCTGCTTGGGACCGATCCCGGCTTCCCGGTTCTCGGGTTCGGGCCGCTCCGTTCGGGCGACTCCCGTCCTGGTTCCTGGTTTCACTTTGGTCGCTGGCGGCGGCGGCGGCGGCGGCTCGATCTCGGTCTAGGTCTCTGGTGGCTCTGGTGTCGTTCGTGAGGTCGCAGAGAGGACCCGGCTGCAGGTCCTGACCTAGGTTGTGCCTCTCGGTGCGTGGCGGTGGGGAGTGAGGCGATTCGTTTCCGTGTTCTGTGTCTCCGGAGCTCAGAGCCGGCCGGCGCGCGCCGATCCGGGGTACGGCGGCTCGGTGGAGTCGGTCGTTGGAAGGCGGTTGTCGTGCTCCCCCTGGCGTCCGCCTTGATATGACAGTCCCCTCGTTCTCAGCCGAGCGAGCGAGTGAAGGAGGAGGTCTGGCGGCAGCGAGCCGGGCGGAGGCCCGGCCTCTACCGGGTGCCGGGCGCGACTGTCGCCGTGGTGTCGCTGTGGCGCCGGGGCGGCTGTTCTGTCGGACTTTGCGCCCGCAGGCGAGCGCGGGGTGGGGCCGTGAGTCGCCGCTCTCTCTTCCGTGCCCGGTCTGTGCCGGGGGTGGCGGCTTGGTCGGGTCGACCAGTAGTTCTGTCTGGGCCCGACGCCTTGTCCTCCTCCCCTCCCGTAGTTCTGTCTGGGCCCGACGCCTTGTCCTCCTCCCCTCCCTGGACTCTGGTCTTTGAGGGCGAAAGAAGGAGAGTACGAGGGACGTCTCGGGAGTCGGGGGAAAGGGTCCCCGGGTGAGCCGCTAGGTGGTGGGGCCGGTCCCGGCCCGGACTCGGACCACCCCCCCTCCCCGGAGTCACCTCCGAGTGAGCGCTTGGCGCGTGCCGGGCGCGAGGGCCTGGGTCGCCGGCCCCGTGTGGTCTCCCTCCACGGCCCCGGAGGCCGGAGGACAGACCTCTGCGGCGGGAGGAGCCGTGGGCACGGCCGAGGCGAGCCTCGGGGCCGGGACCTACACCCCCCCCCCTCCCCGACATAGGATGGTCGTCGGAGTCACCTCCGAGTGAGCGCTTGGCGCGTGCCGGGCGCGAGGGCCTGGGTCGCCGGCCCCGTGTGGTCTCCCTCCATGGCCCCGGAGGCCAGAGGCCAGACCTCTGCGGCGGGAGGAGCCGTGGGCACGGCCGAGGCGAGCCTCGGGGCCGGGACCTACACCCCGCCCCTCCCCGACATAGGATGGTCGTCGGAGTCACCTCCGAGTGAGCGCTTGGCGCGTGCCGGGCGCGAGGGCCTGGGTCGCCGGCCCCGTGTGGCCTTCCTCCACGGCCTTCTCCACGGCCCCGGAGGCCGGAGGACAGACTTCTCCGGCGCGAGGAGCCGTGGGCACGGCCGAGGCGAGCCTCGGGGCCGGGACCTACCTACCTACCGTCTGCGGTGTGCGCGATGGCGGGGACTTGCCCGGTGGGCCCTGCGTAGGGGAAAAGTCGAGGCGGAGGGGGCACCTCGGGAGTCGGGGACCCGAGCCCGGGAGTCCCGCGTGTGTGCGTGCTGGCGGCAGGGCGCTCACCACCGACCCCGCGCGGTGTGGGTGTGGTGGCTGGGTGCCTCTCGGAGTGGGTGCCTCGCGTCTGCCGGGGGAAGGCTCCCCGTGCCGCTCGTGCCGTGAGCCCGTGCGCACCCGGGGTAGTGGGGCGGGTGCGTCCCCTGACCCCGCTCCCGCCCTCTCTCTTCGTCTGTCTTCGCCTTATGTGGTCGACCAGCTGTCCCTGAGAGTTCCGTGTCTGGCTCTGTTGGGGACGTGTTGGGGACAGGTGTCCCCGATGTGGTTTCCGAGAGGTCCCTGTCGCCAGCGAGTTGTCGCCCCTGCGTGACCAGCTGGTTTTGGCGTGGTGACGTGAGGATTTTGTACCTGCAGGAGGGTGCTGGCATGCTGTGTCCCGGTGGCTGTCAGCGGGTCTTTTGGGGCTCTCTCGGATGCTGTGTGCCGGGCCTTTCCCGTCTCTTCCCGGTCCGGGTCCCCCTGCCCTTCCCCCCGCACCCCGGGCTCCCGCTGCCCTGAGCAGGCCTTGCCCCTGTGGTGGCTCGTGGGTGTGGTGGTGGTGGTGGTGGTGGTGGTGGTGGTTGGTTGGTGGCTGAGTGAGTCCCGTCGTCCTTGATCTCTCCCCCGCTCCCGGTGCCGGATTCTGGCCCTTGCCTCGGCACGCCGAGGAGGAGAGTGGTTGGTTGCCTGGGGTGCATAGGTAGGCCCGCGCGGTGTGCTTCCCTCGCCGTGGCCGGCTTGAGGAGGAAAAGGCGGGGGGCGAGTCCTGCCTTGCCTTGCCTGTGCGTGTGCGGCATCCCCGTCCTGCCGTCGTGCTCGTCCGACCTCCGTGGCTTTTTTTTTTTTTTTTTCCCCCCCCCTATCGCCCCTAGCTCCAACTCCCCCGACCTGCCGCTTCCCGATGGCGGGCCTGGTCGGCCGCTGACCTGCGCTACTCCCGAGCGCTGTCCGTGGTTCTTTTTCTTTTTCTTTTTTTCCTCTCTAGCTTCTTTCGGCTCTGTGCCCGGTGGAGGTGTCCTGGTAATCCCGAGCGCCAGGGACGCTGAAGCCCGTGGTACTTTTTTTATTTTTTTATTTTTTTAAGTTTTTTTTTTCTTTTTTTTCTTTTTTTTTTTTTTTTTTTCCTTTTACCTCGCTCGTTACTCACGAAAGGTTGTCTGTCCTGGCTACGCTTTTATCCCAGGCTGTTGGCCCTCTCGGGAGCCGAGCTTCCTGGGCCCCACCGCCTCCCGAGTGCCGTGTGGCTGTCTTCTCCGCCCCCTCGGTGTGATTGATGTGGTGACGTTGCGATCTCCTTCGGGCCCGGGCCTAAGCTGCGCCAGGCGAGGGACGGACATTCATGGCGAATGGGACCGCTCTTCTCGTTCTGCCCGTGGGCCCCTGCCCTCACCGTCCCACCGTGCCGGCGCCGGTGGTGTGCGGGGAGGCAGGGGTGCGGCAACCGGGTCCGGCTGCGCTCTCCCTGCCCTCGCCGTGAGGTCGGGGACTTGTACACGCTGGAGGAGGGGGGGCGCCCCTGATCTTGCTCCTCTCTTCCCGTGACTCGTTATCGGCACGGGGGTCGGCTCTCTCCGCGGAGAGGGAGGGTCGGTGCTCCGTGCTTGCCCGTGCTGTGTGGTGTGAAAAGCCGCGCCTCGCGCTCTGCCCTCTTGCGGTGCTCCCGGAACGCTCCCGGTCGGTTCTCTCAGGTGCCTGAGGCTGAGTGGTGGTGTCGTTCCCGATCCCGGCGTTGTCCGTTGCCTTGTGCCAGCCTGCTGCCCGTGGTGTGTCCCGGCCGTCCTTGGGTTTGTGGGGCTTGTGCGAGTGAGAAAAAAGTTATCGCAGAGATTGACGTCTCTGCTGGGGGGGGGGTCGAGGCGGTTCCCCAGAGGAGGAGCGCTCTTCCCTTCTTGCGCCGGGCGGGTGGCTTCCCCGCATGAGCTGCCGGCCCTGGTCCTGGCTTGTCTTCCCTGCCGTGTCACCTGGCTCTTGTTGCACCGGGGGACCTGAGATGTTGCAGTGGGAGGCGAGCCGGGCCTGTGCGGGCTTTCCCGCCCGTGTGCGCGACCTTGCTCTGGCCCCGCACGGCAAGGCCGACCGACCAGGGTTGGTGTTGCTGCTGCCGCAGACCCCCCCCCGCCCCACCCCTCCCTGCCACCCGTGGTGGGAAGGATGGACGCCTTTGATGTGTGCTGGTCCCGGCGGGGTTCCCGTCGGGGTTGGGTGCGGGCCACCCTCAGAGTGAGGAGAGGTTCTCTAGCGATCCTCGTTCGGGAGGCGGCGTTCGCTGCCGGGTTGGCGGGGGCCCGCCCCCGATGGGCTCCCGCGGCCCTGCCGCTCCCTGTCCCGCTTTTGAGCGTTAGTGGCTGCCCGCGTTGGTAACTGCGTGCCCGCGCCTCCCCCCTCCGAGCTGGGGGAGGGTCCCGCGGGGCCTCTCCCGGGCCGTCGTCTGGTGTGGTGAGTGGAGGACGTTCCCGATCCGTCCCCGCCCCTGCCTCGCGCGCGGTGTGTCGAGTGGCGGAGCCTGGAGCCTGTGCTGGGTCGCGATGCGAGGACGTGTGGTGTGTGGCTTCCCGGCCTCGTGCTTGGGGTGCCGTGGGGTTTTGGGGGGTCCCGTCCCCCTCCCCCTCCGGCCCCTGGCGACGCTGTTCCCGAGCGTCTGTGTGGGCCGCCGCCCGTTGGCGACGACGGCGCCGTGCCGGGCGCCGGGCCCCGCGGTGTTCCGGGGCCGCCGTGCCCGTGGTGGTGTGCCGCTCGGGGGGGTTCTGGCCCTCCGGAGCCGAGGATCCCGGTGTGTGTGGGCCCTTGCTCACGCGGCCGAAAAAGAGGCGGTCGATGATGGGTGCCGTGCCCGGCGGTGTGGATGGGTGCGGTGGGGCCCTGCTGGCGCGGGTGGCTCCGCGGGCGCTCGCGGGGTCTTTGAGGCGTGTGCGAGCTGCCTTTTCCCTCTCGGGCCTCTTTTGGGGGGGCCCGCCGCTGCCGCGGTGGGGGTTTCCGGTCCGCTGGTCGGCCGGCTCGGTGTCCCAGGCGTTGCGCGGGACCGCCCAGGAGTTGGGGGTGGTGAGATCCCGCGTTCGTTTCCCTGGCGTGCCGGCTGTGCCCGGAAAGGTCTCACCTCCCCGCTGGTTTGCGGCTGCGCCACCCGCCCGTGGGGGGGGTGGCCGCTCGCTCGCTCGCTCGCTCGCCTCTCACCCCGGTGACCCGACCCGATGACCCTCCCCGCTGCTCTTATTGGGCTTCCGGCATGCCCTCCTCACCCGCATCAGCCTTCCGCGATCCTCACCGGTTTGGCCTTGGTGGCCGGCCACCGGCGGACGGTCGAGTTGGGCGTGTGTGGTGTGTTCTCTTGGTGGGGGGGACGGCGCTCGGCTCGTGAGGCTGCTCTCCCGGTGTGGGGGAGGCACGTCGTCGCGGCGGCGGTGGCTTTTGAAGGGTCTTCCCGGATCGGTTTTGCTCACGACGCGAGGGCGAGGGCTCCTGCCAGCGGGACCGCCGGTACGCCACGGGGGCGGTGGCGGTGAGATTCCCGCGTGCGTCCCTCGCTCGGGAGTTGGCCGTCCGGGGGCCCGAAGCCGGCGTGACGTGTCTCCTCC